>NW_027649808.1:885000-1070264 GCF_965287045.1 Carcharhinus amblyrhynchos | reverse complement strand
CAGAGGCCCTGAGACACAGAGACCCAGAGGCCCAGAGACCCTGAGGAACTGATACACTGAGACATTGAGACTCAGAGACCCAAGATCCAGAGGACCTGAGACCCTGAGACCGTGAGACACAGAGACCCTGAGACGCATGAGGCCCTGAGATCCTGAGACACTGAGACCCTGAGACCCACATGCCCTGAGGCCCTGAGACCCTGAGACCCTGAAACACTGAGACTCAGAGACCCAGAGGCACTGAGAACCTGAGACACTGAGACACAGAGACACAGAGACCCAGAGGCCCTGAGACACAGAGACCCAGTGGCCCTGAGACCCTGAGACACTGAGACACTGAGACATTGAGACTCAGAGACCCAGAGATCCAGAGGCCCTGAGACCCTGAGACACTGAGACCCAGAGACCCAGAGGCCCTGAGACCCTGAGACACTGAGACCCAGAGGCCCTGAGACCCTGAGACCCTAAGACACTGAGACATTGAGACTCAGAAACCCAGAGACTCAGAGGACATGAGACAAGCAGACCCAGAGGCCCTGAGACACTGAGACATTGAGACTCAGAGACCCAGAGGCCCTGAGACCCTGAGACCCTGAGAAACTGAGACATTGAGACTCAGAGACCCAGAGGAAGTGAGACACTGAGACACAGACACATTGAGACTCATAGACTCATAGACCCAGAGACCCAGAGACCCTGAGGCCCTGAGACCATGAGACCCTGAGACACTGAGACCCTGAGACCCAGAGGCCCTGAGACCCTGAGACCCTGAGACCCAGAGGCCCTGAGACCCTGAGACACAGAGACACAGAGACCCAGAGACCCTGAGACTCTGAGACACTGAGACACTGAGACCCAAAGACCCTGAGACACTGAGACCCTGAGACACTGAGACCCTGAGACCCTGAGTCCCTGAGACCGTGACACACTGAGACATTGAGACCCAGAGGCCTTGAAACCCTGAGACACTGAGACACGGAGACACTGAGACCCTGAGTGCCTGAGACCCAGAGGCCCTGAGACCCTGAGACCCTGAGACACTGAGACACAGAGACACAGAGGCCCTGAAACACAGAGAACCTGAGACCCTGAGACACTGAGACACAGACCCTGAGACCCAGAGGCCCTGAGATCCTGAGACTCAGAGACCCAGAGGCCCAGAGGCCCTGAGACCCTGTGACACTGAGACCCTGAGACACAGTGACCCAGAGGCCCTAATACCCTTAGACACAGAGACCCAGAGGCCCTGAGACCCTGAGACACTGAGACCCACATGCCCTGAGGCCCTGAGACCCTGAGACACTGAGACCCTGAGGCCCAGAGGCCCTAATACCCTTAGACACAGAGACCCAGAGGCCCTGAGACCCTGAGACACTGAGACCCAGCGGCACTGAGACGCTGAGACCCTGAGACCCTGAGACACTGAGACTCAGAGACCCTGAGACCCAGAGGCCATGAGACCCTGAGACACTGAGACATTGAGACTCAGAGACCCAGAGACCCAGAGGCCCTGAGACCCTGAGACACTGAGACATTGAGACTCAGAGACCCTGAGACCCTGAGACACTGAGACATTGAGACTCAGAGACCCAGAGACCCAGAGGCCATGAGACCCTGAGACCCAGAGACCCAGAGGCCCTGAGACTCTGAGACACTGAGACCCAGGGGACCTGAGACGCTGAGAAACTGAGACACTGAGACATTGAGACCCAGAGACCCAGAGGCCCTGACACCCTGAGACATTGAGACTCAGATACCCAGGGACCCAGAGGCCCTGAGACCCCGAGACACTGAGACACAGAGACACAGAGACCCAGAGGCCCTGAGACACAGAGCCCCAGAGGACCTGAGACACATAGACACTGAGACATTGAGACCCAGAGACCCAGAGGCCCGGAGACCCTTAGACACACAGACCCAGAGGCCCTGAGTCCCTGAGACCCTGAGACCCTGTGACACTGAAACCCTGAGACCCAGAGGCCCTGAGACCCTGAGACCCTGTGACACTGAGACCCTGAGACCCAGAGGCCCTGAGACCCTGAGACACAGAGGCCCTAAGACCCTGAGACACTGAGACACTGAGACATTGAGACTCAGAGACCCAGAGGCCCAGTGGCCCTGAGACCCTGAGACAATGAGACACTGAGACATTGAGACTCAGAGACACAGAGACCCAGAGGCCCTGAGACCCTGAGACACAGAGACCCAGAGGCCCTGAGACCCTGAGACACTGCGACCCAGAGACCCAGAGGCCCTGAGACACAGAGACACAGAGACACAGAGGCCCTGAGACACTGAGACTCAGACACCCAGAGATTCAGAGGTCCTGAGAACACGAGACACTGAGACACTGAGACATTGAGACTCAGAGACCCAGAGACACCGAGACACTGAGACACTGAGACGCATAGACCCAGAGGCCCTGAGTCCCAGAGACACTGAGGCCCTGAGATCCAGAGGCCCTGAGACCATGAGACACTGAGACCATGAGACCCAGAGGTCCTGAGACCCAGAGGCCCTGAGACCCTGAGCAACTGAGACACTGAGACATTGCGACTCAGAGACCCAGAGACCCAGAGGCCCTGAGACCCTGAGACCCAGAGGCCCTGAGACCCTGAGACCCAGAGGCCCTGAGACCCTGAGGCCCTGAGACCCTGTGACACTGAGACCCTGAGACCCAGAGGCCTTGAGTCCCTGAGACACTGAGACCCAGGGGACCTGAGACGCTGAGAAACTGAGACACTGAGACATTGAGACCCAGAGACCCAGAGGCCCTGACACCCTGAGACCCTGAGACCCAGAGGCCATGAGATCCTGACGCCCTGAGACCCTGTGACACTGAGACCCTGAGACCCAGAGGCCTTGAATCCCTGAGACACAGAGAGCCAGATGCCCTGAGACCCTGAGACACTGAGACACAGAGACCCAGAGGCCCTGAGACTCTGAGACACTGAGACATTGAGACTCAGAAACCCCGAGACTCAGAGGACATGAGACAGGCAGACAGAGAGGCCTTGCGACACTGAGACACTGAGACATTGAGGCTAAGATACCCAGAGACCCAGAGGACGTGAGACCCTGAGCCACAGAGACACAGAGGCCCTGAGACCCTGAGACACTGAGACATTGAGACTCAGAGACCCCGAGACTCAGAGGACATGAGACAGGCAGACAGAGAGGCCTTGCGACACTGAGACACTGAGACATTGAGGCTAAGATACCCAGAGACCCAGAGGACGTGAGACCCTGAGCCACAGAGACACAGAGGCCCTGAGACCCTGAGACACTGAGACATTGAGACTCAGAGACCCAGAGACCCAGAGGCCCTGTGACCCTGAGACCCTGAGACACTGAGACTTTGCGACTCAGAGACCCAGAGACCCAGAGGACGTGAGACACTGAGACACTGAGACACAGAGGCCCTGAGACACTGTGACACTGAGACATTGAGACACAGAGGCCCTGAGACCCTTAGAAACTGAGACATTGAGACACAGAGACCCAGAGGCTCACAGGCCCTGAGACGCTGAGACACTGAGACACTGAGACTCAGAGACCCAGAGACCCAGAGGTCCTGACACCCTGAGACACTGAGACACAGAGACCCAGAGGCCCTGAGACACAGAGACCCAGAGGCCCAGAGACCCTGAGGCACTGATACACTGAGACATTGAGACTCAGAGACCCAAGATCCAGAGGACCTGAGACCCTGAGACCGTGAGACACAGAGACCCTGAGACGCATGAGGCCCTGAGATCCTGAGACACTAAGACACTGAGACATTGAGACTCAGAGACACAGAGATCCAGAGGCCCTGAGAGCCTGAGACACAGTGACCCAGAGGCCCTGAGACCCTGAGACACTGATACCCTGAGACCCACATGCCCTGAGGCCCTGAGACCCTGAGACACTGAGACCCTAAGACCCAGAGGCCCTGAGACCCTGAGACGCTGAAACACTGAGACTCAGAGACCCCGAGGCACTGAGAACCTGAGACACTAAGACACTGAGATATTGAGACTCAGACACCCAGAGGCCCTGAGACCCTGAGACACTAAGACACAGAGACCCAGAGGCCCTGGGACCCTGAGACACTGAGACACTGAGACATTGACACTCAGAGACCCAGAGGACCTGAGACACTGAGACCCTGAGACACTGAGACATTGAGACCCAGAGTCGCAGAGGCCCTGAGACCCTGATACACTGAGACCCTGAGACCCAGAGGTCCTGGGACCCTGGGACCCTGAGACACTGAGACACAGAGACATTGAGACTCAGAGACCCAGAGGCCCAGTTGCGTCTTAGACCCTGGGACCCTGAGACACTGAGATACTGAGACACTGAGACATTGAGACTCAGAGACACAGTGACCCAGAGGCCCTGTGACCCTGAGACACAGAGACCCAGAGGCCCTGAGACTCTGAGACACAGAGACACAGAGACCCAGAGGCCCTGAGACACTGAGACTCAGAGACCCAGAGGCCCAGAAGTCCTGAGACCATGAGACACTGAGATACTGAGACATTGAGACTCAGGGACCCAGAGACCCCGAGACACTGAGACACTGAGACGCATAGACCCAGAGGCCCTGAGACCCTGAGACACTGAGACATTGAGACCCAGAGGCCCTGAGACCATGAGACACGGAGACCCTGAGACCCAGTGGTCCTGAGACCCAGAGGCCCTGAGACCCTGAGAAACTGAGACACTGAGACATTGAGACTCAGAGACCCAGAGATCCAGAGGCTCTGAGACCCTGAGACACTGAGACCCAGAGGCCCTGAGACCCTGAGACCCTAAGATACTGAGACATTGAGACTCAGAAACCCAGAGACTCAGAGGACATGAGACAAGCAGACCCAGAGGCCTTGCCACACTGAGACACTGAGACATTGAGACTAAGAGACCCAGAGGACGTCAGACACTGAGACACTGAGACCCAGAGGCCCTGAGACCCTGAGAAACTGAGACATTGAGACTCAGAGACCCAAAGGAAGTGAGACACTGAGACACAGAGACATTGAGACTCAGAGAACATAAGAACATAAGAACATAAGAAATAGGAGCAGGAGTAGGCCATCTGGCCCTTCGAGCCTGCCCCGCCATTCAATAAGATCATGGCTGATCTGTCGTGGCTCAGTTCCACTTTCCCGCCCTCTCCCCATAACCCTTAATCCCCTCTCTTATCAAAAACCCATCAACCCGCTTCTTAAAAATATTTAGCGAGGCAGCCTCCACCACTTCAACGGGCAGAGAATTCCAGAGATTCACCACCCTTTGAGTGAAGAAGTTCCTCCTCAACTCCGTTCTGAACCGCCCCCCCTTTATCTTGAGGCTGTGCCCCCTAGTCCTACTGTCTTTTTTGAGCGGGAAGAGTCTTTCCACCTCTATCCTATCCATCCCATTCATCATCTTATACGTCTCAATGAGATCTCCCCTCATTCTTCTAAACTCTAACGAGTACAAGCCTAGTTTATTCAGCCTCTCCTCATAGCTCAACCCCCTCAACTCCGGTATCAGCCTAGTAAACCTCCTCTGCACTCCCTCCAAGGCCAAAATATCCTTGCGCAGGTGCGGCGCCCAAAACTGCACACAGTACTCCAGCTGCGGCCTCACCAATGCCCTATACAGCTGCAGCAAGACCTCCCTACTTTTATATTCAATCCCCCTCGCTATGAAGGCCAGCATCCCATTCGCCTTCCTGACCACCTGCTGCACCTGCAGGCTGGGTTTTTGCGACTCATGCACAAGGACCCCGAGGTCCCTCTGCACCGTCGCCTGCTGCAGTTTTTCGCCCCGTAAGTAATAGTCCTTCCTACCATTCTTCCTACCAAAGTGGACCACCTCACACTTGCCAACATTAAATTCCATTTGCCATTTCCTGGCCCATTCGCCCAGCCTATCTAGATCCTTCTGCAGACTCTCCACACCCTCCGCACAATTTGCCTTTCCCCCAATCTTGGTGTCATCAGCAAATTTCGACACCCTACACTCGGTTCCCTCCTCCAGATCATCTATATAAATGGTAAATAGCTGAGGCCCCAGCACCGACCCCTGGGGCACCCCACTAGTCACCAACCGCCAATCCGAATAGCACCCATTGACCCCCACTCTCTGCCTCCTATTTGACAACCAATCCTCTATCCACGCTAACACCCTACCCCCAACTCCATGTCCTCTGACCTTCTGCAGTAACCTCTTGTGAGGTACCTTATCAAACGCCTTCTGAAAATCCAGAAAGACCACATCCACCGGCTCTCCTCTATCCACCGCCCTAGACACATCCTCATAGAACTCCAGTAAATTTGTCAGACACGACTTCCCTTCAATGAAACCGTGTTGCGTCTGCCCTATCAAGCAATTCCCTTCAAGATGCCTCGCAATTTCCTCCTTAATGACGGATTCTAACATTTTACCTACCACAGACGTTAAACTAACCGGCCTGTAATTCCCCGCCTTTTGCCTGGCACCCTTCTTAAACAACGGCGTAACATTAGCCGTTTTCCAATCCTCCGGCACTTCCCCGGAATCCAGCGACGTCTGGAAAATAACCACCAAGGCATCCACTATCACCTCCGCCATTTCTTTCAGAACCCTCGGATGCATTCCATCCGGTCCTGGGGAGACCCAGAGACCCAGAGGCCCTGAGACCCTGAGACACTGAGACCCAGAGACCCAGATGCCCTGAGACCCTAAGACACTGAGACATTGAGACTCAGAAACCCAGAGACTCAGAGGACATGAGACAAGCAGACCCAGAGGCCCTGAGACACTGAGACATTGAGACTCAGAGACCCAGAGGACGTCAGACACTGAGACACTGAGACCCAGAGGCCCTGAGACCCTGAGACCCTGAGAAACTGAGACATTGAGACTCAGAGACCCAGAGGATGTGAGACACTGAGACACTGAGACCCAGAGACCCTGAGACCCAGAGACATTGCGACTCAGAGACCCAGAGACCCAGAGGACGTGAGACACTGAGACACTGAGACATTGAGACTCATAGACCCAGAGACCCAGAGGCCCTGAGGCCCAGAGACAATGAGACCCAGAGACCCTGAGGCCCTGAGACACTGAGACCCTGAGACCCTGAGAACCTGAGACCCAGAGGCCCTGAGACCCTGTGACCCTGAGACACTGAGACCCTGAGACCCAGAGGCCCTGAGACCCTGAGACACTGAGACACAGAGACCCAAAGACCCTGAGACCCTGAGACACTGACACCCTGAGACCCTGAGACTCTGAGACACTGAGACACTGAGACCCAAAGACCCTGAGACCCTGAGACACTGACACCCTGAGACCCTGAGTCCCTGAGACCCAGAGGCCCTAAGAACCTGAGGCACTGAGACACTGAGACTCAGAGACCCAGAGACCCAGAGGTCCTGAGACCCTGAGACACTGAGACACTGAGACCCAGAGGCCCTGAGACCCTGAGACACTGAGACACTGAGACAGTTTCTCTGACAAAATAGAATTAAATATCTAACGGTTGAAAACAAAGTTTTTTTTTATTAACACATATTTCAACACATTTCCTACATGATGATGTCTGAACCCAATAAAGGAACAATACTCTTTGCACATTGTTCTCTCTGGATGTTTATAGTCAAGTAATAAAGACAGTATACAGTGGGTAACAAAATAAGGAAAACTTCAAATCTAACAACTGTATAATGTTTCCCGGTAGATCGGAATTTACCAGGGGATGTATTACTCTCACAGGCACACAGAATGACTGACTTTGTTCAACTTGATCAGTGAATTATCGGTATAAGTTAATATAAATGAGAATATGAGTGATTCAGACCCAGCACTAAATTAGGGAAAATGTGATGAGGATTTGTACTAAGCAGGCTGAAGTTCATGTTTATGAATCTGCTGTGTGACAACAATTATCAAATTTTAACGTAGGGAAATTGTGAAATATTGACTTTTTGGTGCAGTCGTTATCTATCTATCTGTCTATCTATGTATCTATCTATCTATCTATCTGTCTATCTATCTATCTGTCTATCTATCTCTCCCTCTCTCTCTCTATCTATCTGAGACACGTATATAAGTCCCTCTGTGAAATTGGATTAGAAGTTTCTGAATCCTGTCACCAATTGTAACAGAGTCACACGAGTTAATGCTCAAAATGTCCATCATTTTGTACAACATTTAAATTTAGTGTTTGAGAGCAAGTATGTTTCAAAGAAGAGAGTTTATTGTGTCCTGTTCTCTGCCGGATGAAACCCATAAATGAACATTGATCTTTGAACCTCGTTCTCCCGGGAATTGCCTCATTAAATAATAGATAAGTTAGACAGTGGGTGATAACATCTAACAACTGCTGACTATTTCTCTGTGGGTCTTAAAGAATCTGTGGACAATACTCTCTGTTATTAGGTACACAGAATGAATGTCTTCGTTTAAACTGATTACGGGTTTATTGAAAGGATTCAGTAAAATTATACTGTTTAATTCAGACCCAGCTGGCATTAAGAGAAAGGTGTGGTGAGGAGCTGCACTGATCAGACTGAAGGTCGTATTTATGACTGTGTGTAACTGATCTTTACCCAGGGTGTGTTTGATAAGTGGTTGAATCCACTGTACTAATTTGTTCAGACTTTCTGGAACCAGGAGCGGGAACGGCTGTTCACGGTAAGAGCCCAGAATATCCTCACCACCTTTACATTGTTTTAATGTAGGGAATCTGAACAATCTCGAGTTTTGGTGCCATGGATCGATAGGTTAGAAAGTTCTAGGAGGTCAGTGTGTCTGTGTTAGTTTTCCATAATACCAATCCAGCCAGTCCATCTTTCCCCTATTTGTCCATGTACCCCCTCATCCTTTCCTTCAAGAATTCTTCATTTCTGTTTAAACAAAGTGAAATGGGATAAAAATGCTTCCAAATCCTTCTAACAATGATAACAGTTTATCTGCAGTTAATATTAAACTGTTCAGTGTTTGTAACATCACATGAAAGCTTCTATCGACCTCCCTTCCACATGTGCTGACAGTAATCATGCAACTGAGTTCCTTCATCCATGTATGATTTTACTAATTTTTCTTTGTCCTCTGTGAACCTTACATCTTCACTCTCGTGTGTGTCTTTTACTCGAGGAGATATTCCTGCTTGAAGCTGGAACAAAGTTTCATAAAGTTTCATCGTAACCTCAAGGTCTGAGCAAGTCACTGAGTCATCTCATTGAGACGTATAAGATGATGAATGGGATGGATAGGATAGAGGTGGAGAGACTCTTCCCGCTCAGAAAGGACAGTAGGACTAGGGGGCACAGCCTCAAGATAAAGGGGGGGCGGTTTAGAACGGAGTTGAGGAGGAACTTCTTCTCTCAAAGGGTGGTGAATCTCTGGAATTCTCTGCCCGTTGAAGTGGTGGAGGCTGCCTCGCTCAATATACTTAAGACACGGGTTGATGGGTTTTTGATAAGAGAGGGGATTAAGGGTTATGGGGAGAGGGCGGGAATGTGGAACTGAGCCACGACAGATCAGCCATGATCTTATTGAATGGCGGGGCAGGCTCGAAGGGCCAGATGGCCTACTCCTGCTCCTATTTCTTATGTTCTTATGTCCTTATGTTCTAAGTCACGTCTGACATGCAGTGTGGGGCCGGGTACATCCTAACTGTGAGGTATCCAAAGATGTCCCTACAACAGGCCAGAGGTCCTTTAGTCAGGGTTGTACCACATTGCCCGAGAAGTTCAATTCTGAGGGTTCCCACCACCTTTCCTGTGATAATACTGCCACTCCCTCTGGTAGATCTGTTCTCTCACGGGACAGACATTGAGTGATTCCATTCCAAAAAATGGAACCAGCAGACAAAGCTAATTACCAAATATTGAGGCTAATTAGCTGCTATATTCCTGATCACATCTCAGGCTGTGAACAAAAAATAGCGCAGATAACCAACTGGAGACTAGTCTGAGACATTCTCCTCATTAATCTACTGTTGCTGGGAGAATTATCGATGATGGAAAACACACAAGTTCAGGGCAGTAGAATAGAATAGAAGCCTGGGTATCGAGATTAATGCATCAACAATATCAATAAATTACATTTACACAGATAGAATTGTAGCAAAATAAAGTGAAAATCTAGTGATTGAAAATGAAGATATTTTAATGGTAAATCTCAGTGTTTCCTATCCTCTGGTGTCTGAACCCAATAAACCAACAATGTTTGAGTTTTGAACTTTGCTATGTTTGAAAGTTGATATTCCAATAATAAAGACATTATACAATACGTAATACAAAGAGAAAAAAAAACATCACAGCCAGTAAATGGAGACTGTTTTTCTGTGTTTCTAAAAGAGCAGGGGGAAATGTAATCACTATCAACAGGCAACAAAATGAACATCCTTGTCAAAATTGGTCAGCAACTAATCAGAACAATTCAATTAAAATGATATGTTGTTTAATTCGGATGCAGCTCTAAATAAAAGTACAATGTGTTAATGGTTTGTGCTGATCAGGGTGAAGGTCTTGTTTATGACCCTGATGTGTAGTTATCCTTTACCCAGGGTGTGTTCGATAATCTGCTGTAAACTCTACACTAATTTATCAGGACTCTCTGGAACCAGAATCAAGAACCACAGCACAAGGTAAGAACCGAGAATATATTAACAACTATTCCAGTGATTTGAGAAAGGAAACATGAGCCTTTGTTGCATTTTACAGGGTGGCCCAGTAGATTTATTGAATAGTTAACAGCACTGAGGAACGTCAGCGAGTCTGTGCCGGACACTGCAAGGTCAATCCTTCTAGCCCAAATATCCCACCTCCCTTATCACCCTGTTTCCTTCAAATCGATTGGTTTTCTTTGGAAGATATCGGTGAAATTGAGACAAATATATTCAATTTTTCCAGCAATAGTTACAGTTTCTCTGCACTTCGTCTAAACCGCTCAGAACTTTAAACATCTATTGAAAATACTTCTCAATGCTGTTCTCCATGTTGCTAATGTATCTGAATGTTATCAGTGTAACTGAACATAATGTTACCAATGTCATTTCTGGCACCATTTTTATCAACATTTTCTTCACCTCTCTGAACAGGTTATGTTCTTGTTTAAGTACATGTCCAATGTTCAACTCATTATTCCTGCTTAAGGCTGAACTAATGTTTTAGGTTATATTCAATTTGGGCTCATACTTTTCACACTCTGAGACACCCTAATTGGACATACCCAAAAAAGATGCTGGGGACACCCATGGCCATGCCCCAGAATCCCCCGGTAAATCTTGTGTGACAATTACCCGAGAAGTTCAATCTTTAACTGAGCCATCGTCCTGTAATGGATCCACCAGATATTGTGATGTAAATTACAAACTTCTGATTGTTCAGACTGACTGACAATAGTCATCACTTAGACCAATTTAGAAGAATTAAGTCTACTTCAAATTTAGATCTCACTAGATTACTAAGGTATCTGTTGATAATATGGTGATCGATAGGTCTTTAGATCCATAGACCACCCACCAGTGGCTAATAATCCAATAGGAACGACAGACTGCCATGACACTCCATGTTATTCCACATCTAACTTTCTAACATCCTGACCGTCCCCTCGATCCCCTCTGGCCAAATCCATAGAACATCTGTTCCCCTCCCCGTGTCCCGACTTCACCACCTCCACATTCCACTGGATCCCACGGAAAACCACCTGATCTACAGAACACTTCTGACAGTGTCTTCCGTGTGAGCCCACCAGACCATGCCTGCCTACCAGACACTGCCATGTGAGTTATTATGAGCCCCTTGAGGAAACCCCACCTCCCTTCCTCAGGACTACAAATTTAATTACCCCCAGTCAACTCGTCACTGACTAAATGCCACTGAGCACCATTCACTACTGACCCCTATACCCACTGATCATCCAGACCATCTGAACATCCCCCTGCAGCCCACCCTCCCCACTGAGCACCATTCACTACTGACCCCTACACCCACTGATCATCCAGACCATCTGAACATCCCCCTGCAGCCCACCCTCCCCACTGAGCACCATTCACTACTGACCCCTACACCCACTGATCATCCAGACCATCTGAACATCCCCCTGCAGCCCACCCTCCCCACTGAGCACCATTCACTACTGACCCCTATACCCACTGATCATCCAGACCATCTGAACATCCCCCTGCAGCCTGCCCTCCCCACTGAGCACCATCCAAAGACTTGACCATTCTGATGACTGACCCAGCTGACAATCTGACCGATCTCCACCAAGTAACGATGTCATTGAAAATATGACACCCCAGAGGAACTTCATTCACCGTCTGACAACACCACACTAAACATGTCCTATCCAAGCCTTTCACTGACCATCCCCCTGGCCACCTGTCCCTCTGGCAACTTCCTTGACCACCCAAAGGCCTAACATTGCCCACAGGTCCCACACTACATCCAAAACCCACTGCCATCACGTGACCTGCCTACAAACCTCCCAGAGATCCATGGGACAAAGCCATTTCTCTTCACCACAAGATTAGCCCCTCCATCCTGAATAGGACAACATAACTGTCCCCCCACCAGCTGATGGATACAACACTGCCTCACTTGCAGCTCAGTGCACCCATCGAGAACCACCCAACATAGCACAGAATTCCAGCCCATCTTCCACAGCCGGGCCAACACCCCACTGACTAATCTGATAATGATTTTCCAATCATCACTAGATTTAGAGGAGCTAACTGAGGGCTGCAGAAAGGCAAACTTAGTTCAATTGTTTTAAAAAAAGATGTCAAGGGAAATGCCAAACAATTATAGGCCAGTTAGCCTTAAATTGGTGGTGGGCAAATGAATGGAAATAATCCTGAGTGAGTGGATTAATTGTCAAGTAGAAAGGCACAGATTTGTCAGGAATGGTCAATGTGTATTTGTTAAAGGAAGATCTTGCTTCACAAATTTGATTGGATTCTTTGAGGATGTGATGAGAAAGGATGCTGGAGGTAGTGCTGTGTACGTTGTGTACATGGAACTTAGCCAGGTCTTTGACAAGGTCCCATATGGCAGATTGGTGAAAAGTGTAAAAACCCACGGGGTAGAGTGTAATGTGGCAAACTGGATAAAATGTTCCACAGTGCTCACTTTTGCAGCTCCTTACACTTTGTGTTACAGATTAACATTGTGGAAATGAATGGGGCAGCACGATTTGGAAATTACAGAGTCATAGCCATAGAGATTTACAGCATGGAAACAGGCCCTTCGGCCCAACTTGTCCATGCTGCCCTTATTTTTTTAAACCCCTAAGCTAATCCCAATTGCCCGCATTTGGCCCTTATCCCTATATACCCATCCTACCCATGTAACTATCTAAATGTTTTTCTAAAAGATAAAATTGTACCCGCCTCTACTGCTACCTCTGGCAGCTTGTTCCAGACACTCACCACCCTCTGTATGAAAACAGATGCCCCTCTGGACACTTTTGTATCTCTCCCCTCTCACCTTAAACCTCCAGTTTTAGACTCATCTACCTTTGGGTAGGGGAGTCTAAAATTTGCAGATGGAAAAACATTGGCCCAGTAGTGAACAGTGTAGAGGGTAGCTATAATTTTGAAATAATATAAATGGGTTGGTGGAGTAGGTGGTGAAGAGGCAGACGCATTTTAACACAGAAGAGTGTGAAGTCATGTCATTAGGGAGGTAAAGCAGTTATAGAGATTACACGATAAATGGAAATATATTAAGAGGAATAGATAAGGTGAATGATCATGGTGTACAACTACACTGGTGCCTAAATGCAGCAGTTCAAGTAGATAAGGTTGTAATGAAGGCATAGGGAATGTTCTCCTTCACTGCCAGAGGTATAGAATATAAAACTAGGGATGTAATGTTGGAATTGGACAAAATACTGATGAGGCCACAGCTGAAATGTAGTGTGCAGTTCTTGTCCCCATATTACAGTAAGAATGGAATAGTTCTGGAATGAATGTAGAGGAGGTTTACAAGAATGGTGCCAGGGCTAGAATAGTGTTGCTATGAGGAGAGATTAGATAGGTTGTGGTTATTTTCCTTGGGAAATAGTTAACTTAACCCAAAAATTACTTGAGCCCGGGCACATTATTGGAATCTGGAGCTTTTTCCTTCACAAGTGATGAACACTGCACTATGGTTTTGTGACCGAGATATTCCACACTTTGTGCCTAGAAAATGCATTTGGTACAATTCTGATGCAACGCTGTTTCTGAAGACTCTAACACTTGATTCAGGGTTGCTGAGGTGGTGCTCCTCCTCAGTTTTCCCTGTAATTAGATGTAATAAAAATGAACAGCTATAGGAGGAAAACTTTGTCACAGATTATCCATTGTTCCCAGCACGGTTTGAAAACAGAAACTCCAGGTAATCACGTACACACAGTATCATCATTTTTAATAACAGGGATATTTGATGCTCCCCCAACTGAATGGACCCATCGAGTGGCTGCAAAGAATCAAACTCCTCGTCCTCCACTTTACCTTTCATGGTGAAGGACACTGTCCAGTACTTGAAAAAGTGAGGAGGATAATCTGTGGATCGACAAACAACTTCACTATGGTGCCACGCAATGTGCCCAGTTCACCTGAATATTTCTGACTGGAATCCTCTGTCACCTTTGTGTGCTTTATTTCATCCCAGTTCTACAGAACTTCACTGAGCAGCCGTGTCCTGTGGATAAGGCTCCTTTCCTTTTACCACAAGGATATGTGTCCTCCCTTTGTGTGCAATGTCCATTTCTAACACTGGAAGCAATGGTATGGGCTCTGTGGTGTACATCTGAAGTTTGATCCCTGTCTGAGGAAGGGCTGGCGCCTGGTTAGAGTCCCAAGTTATCCTGTTGGTCCTTTCACTGATTACAGAGGCAGAGACTCCCGTGTCCACCACCACCTTGGTTTGTTTTCCACTGACCTTCACTGTTTCATAGATAGGTTTCGCACACCCTGACTCACATTAAACATGTTGTAAGAGTGCTCCTAGAGCAAAGAAAAGTACAACACAAGAACACAACCTTCGGCCCTCCAAACCTGTGCTGATTATGATGTGCTAACTGAAATAAAAAGCCCTTCTGCCCTTACTCGGCCTGTATCCCTCTATTCCTTATTCATATACCCATCTAGGGTGGCACAGTAACACAGTGGTTAGCACTGCTGTTTCACAGTTCCAGGGACCTGGGTTTGATTCCCAGCTCGGGTCACTGTCTGTGTGGAGTTTGCACATTCTCCTCGTGTCTGCGTGGGTTTCCTCTGGGTGCTCCAGTTTCCTCCCACAGATGTGCGGTTTAGTTGATTGGCCATGCTAAAATTGCCCCTTAGTGTTCTGAGATGTGTAGTTTAGAGGGATTAGTGGGTAAATATGAAGGGTTGTGAGGATAGGGAATGGGTGGGATTGTGGTCGGTGCAGACTCAATGGGCCAAATGGCCTCATTCTGCACTATAGGGTTTCTATGATTCTATGATGGCCTTAAATGTTGCGAATGTGCCTGTGTCAACCACCACCTCTGGCAGCATGTTCCAGGCTCCAACCATTCTCTGTGTGAAAAACATCCCCTGCACATCTGTCTCAAACTTGCCCCCTCTTTCACCTTGAACCCTTTTACTGACACTTGCACCCTGGGGAAAAAGCTTCTGAATCTGCACCGTGTCTGTGCATCTCATAAGTTTCTAAACCTCTATCAGGTCTCCACTCAGCCTCTGGCTGTCCAGTGAAAACAATCCTTGTTTATTCAACCTCTTACCATAGCCAACACCCTTCAGACCAGGCAACATCCTGGTGAATCTTATTTGTGTTCTGCAAAGCTTCCACATCCTTCTGGTAGTGTGGTGACCAGAACTGCATGCAATACTCCAAATGTGGCCGAACCAACGTTATATATATGTGCAGCATGATTTGCCAAAGCTTGTGCTCAATACCCTGGCCATATGCCTTAATAACTATGGCCACCTATGTTGCCATGTTTAGGGAACTGTGGACCTGCACACCCAGATCCCTCTGTGTCTTTATGTTCCCAAGGTTTCTGCCGTTTACTGCACAATTCACACATAAACTTGATCCTCCAAAATGCATCACTTCACATTTATCCAGATTACATTTCATTTGCCATTTCTGTGCCCAAGTTTCCAATCTATCTATATCCTGTTGTAAACTGAACACTATTGCCCTCTCCACCAATCTTCGTGTCACCCGTAAACTTACTAATCAGCCCATCCAGTTTTCTCCTAATGAAATAGGTCCCAGCACTAATTCCTGCAGAACACTACTAACTATAGATCACCATTCTGAAAAAAAACCCTTGCCCTGCTGCTTTCTGGGGCGAATTTTCCTCTTCTGCCCACCATGGGAATCGGAAAGCCGAGGTAAGGTTTGTTGACCTCGGGTTGGCTTTTACGGTTTTGGGACGAGCACAGCCGTAACATCCTGCCCTCTGTCTTCTATCACCAAGCCAGTTCTGTTTCCGTCTAGCCAGCCCATCCGATTCCTTGTGATTTCAGTTGTTGTGCAAGTCTGCCAGGTGGGATCCTGTCAAACGCCTTACTACAGTCCATATAAACTACACCCACAGCCCTTCCCTCATCAGATATCTTTATCACCGCTTCGAAAAGCTCAATCGAGTTGGTGAGACATGAATTTCCCTTATAAAAACCACGCTGCCTGACACAAGCTTGTCAGTTTCTTCCAAATGTGCACATATCCTCACCAGAAGCTTCTCCACCACAGACGTTAGGCTCAGTAACCCTTCATTTCCTGGATTATGCAGGCTTTCTTTCTGAAACAAGGGATCGCCAATGGCTATTCTCCAGTCACCTGGAACCTCACCTGTGGTTAAAGAGGATGTGATGATATCTTTTTACTCCCCTATTTCTTTCCTCCCACAGTAAACTGGGGTCAATCCCATCTGGCCCCAAGGACTTGTCTACCTTAATTTAGTTTAGACACCTATCACTTTCTCCTTCGATGTATTGACATTCTCTCGAGTGTTCACACACCTATCCTTGGCCTCAACATCCTTCACACCCATCTCCTTGGCCTCAACATCCTTCACACCCATCTCCTTGGCCTCAACATCCTTCACACCCATCTCCTTGATGAATACAGATACAAACTACTCATTAAGGATCTCACCACCTTCCTGTGACTCCACACATAACTTCCCTCCATTGGCCGTGAGTGGGCCTATTCTTTCTTGGGCTACCCTCTTGCTCAGTATACAGGCATAAAAGACCTGGGATTCTCCTTCGCCCTGTTTGCTGAAAACATTTCAGCCTTCGTAATTTGACGATTAAATTCCTTCCTATTTTCTCTCTACTCCTCAGGGGCTTTGTCAGTTTTTTAGTTGCCGAGACCTATTGTATGTTTCCTTTTTGACTAAGCTTACAATTTTCCTGGTCATCCATGGTTCCCGAATTCTGGTATTTCTATCCTTCATTTCTCCGGGTCAGGCATGCCCTGCATTTCAACCAATTGGCCTTTAAAAGCTTCCCACATGCCAGGCATAGATCTGTCCTCAAAGAGCCGCTCCCAATCCACATTCCCCTGTTCCTGTCTAATTTGGATGTATTTGGCCCTTGTCCAATTGAACCGAGAGTCACTCTTGTCCTTATCCATTACTATCCAAAGTCTTTTGGAATGATATGGATTCCTTTGCTCCTGTATCTGCTCTGAGCTTTCCAGATGATGTGTAGCTGACTGATACTTTTTCAGATTTGAATTCCCTTGCTCCGCCATCGAATCGTGGAACTATAGAACACTACAGCACAGAAACAGGCCTTTTGGCCCTTCTTGGCTTTGCTGATCCATTGTTCTGCCTAGTCCCACTCACCTGCACTTGGACCATATCACTGCACTCCCATCTCATCTATGTACCTGAAGAAGGTTTTCTTAAATGTTGAAAGTGAGCCCCCTTTCACCACTTCATCTGGCAGCTCATTCCACACTCCCACCACTCAATATTTTCCTGAACTTCTTCACTCAAAGGGTGGTGAATCTCTGGAATTCTCTGCCCGTTGAAGTGGTGGAGGCTGCCTCGCTAAATATATTTAAGAAGCGGGTTGATGGGTTTTTGATAAGCGAGGGGATTAAGGGTTATGGGGAGAGGGCGGGAATGTGGAACTGAGCCACGACAGATCAGCCATGATCTTATTGAATGGCGGGGCAGGCTCGAAGGGGTAGTTGGCCTACTCCTGCTCCTATTTCTTATGTTCTTATGGTAACCTCCTCGAAAAACTTTAACAGGTTGCTTAAACATGATCTACCACGCACATAGCCATGTTGACTCTCTCTAATAAGCCCCTGTCCATCCAAGTATTTGTAGATCCTATCGCTTAGTACTCCTTCCAGTAACTTACCTACTACTCTATTCCCTTGAAACTTTTCCCCCTTCACAGTTGGATAGGATAGTATTTGTGATTTTTAACAGCAGTGACAGGGTACAAACTTGACTGTATGGAGCTCCTGCAAAAATGGTCCTGGATTTGGGAGGTAACAACATGTTCAGTGACTTTGGAGAGGGAAGTGGAAACTGGGAATGGGACAGAGGATCGCAAGGGTGAAGGATGGATTTTTCAGGGGACCTGATGAGGGTGACTGGTATTTTGTGAAACAGCTGCCACTAATATCGCGGTAACATGTGTAATTGTAATATTCTGAAATATCTCTTACATCACAGTGAAGATCTTAATGCTCTGCTTCTGATTTTCATATTTACATCTGACCCTGACCCTGATATTATCCTTATTACAGAGTCTCAGAATCAGGGAACGTCTGTCAATATCATGGCTGAAGGTTCAAACAGGGGAGAATGTTCAACATCTCCAAAAAGAATGAGATTGGACACAGGTAGGATCACAAAAAATACAGATATAATTTCTGTCTTGTCTGCTGCTCACACAGGAAGAGGGAACAGGACAGGGACTGAGTAGAAAGTGGGAGTGAGGCACCATCTAGAGCGGGTTTATCCAAAGTTCAGCCCAGGGGCCGGGTGTGGTTTGTGAATCTCCTCTGTGTCCCCGGAGGCAGTTTTCAAATTGTTGTCAAACAGCTGAGTTCACATTCAAATTTGGACATTGTAAGGTTGACAAAGGGTGACTCGAGCAGAGTGTTCCTGAGTAACAGTGAGAGACGTGGGCCACAGAAATAGGAGTGATAGTGGCTGGAGATTCTGTTGTCAGGGGAATAGACAGATTCTTCTACAGCCCTGGCACATCACACATGGTAAGTTACCCCCTCGTACCAGAGGAAAGAATATCCTGGAACTGGTGGGATCGTCTTTGAGAAGGAGGAAAGACCAAAAAGATCCATGTTTTGAAGTAGTGACACAGATGGAAAGATGTTCATAGAGGAGCTGTTAAAACTGAAGCACTGGAATGAAAAACAAAGCATGAGTTAGTGATATCGGGATTATTCTGTGCTGGGTCAGGTCAGGAGGGAAATAAGAGTCTGGGTCAATGTGAAACTGCAAGGCTGGAACAGGAGTGGGGTTTCTCATTCTCGGTTTCAGAAGGAAGGGCCCCAGTGTCTGGACCATGAACCCATCAAGGACAATGGAAAGATAAATGGAAAAGTGAGAACAAACAATTCATACGAACATCTGAAATAGGAGCAGAAGGAGGCCGTTCGGCCCCTTCATCACTTCTGCTGTTCAATGGGATCATCACTGATCTATTTGTGTTTCAAAATCAACAGCCTCTGAAAGAAAAAAAGCTCATCATCTCTGACCTAAAAAAACAACTTTGTTTTAAATAGTGTCCTGGACGTACCCACAAGGGGAAACATCCTTTCCATGTCCTCAGTGTCAATGCCGGATTTTAGAGGCTTCAATCAAGTCCCTGCTCACTTTTCTGGACTCTGAAGGAAACAAGCCCAGTCTGTCTCGTGTTTCCTCATAAGATAACCCGCTTCTTCTGGGATATCAATCCAGTTAACTTCCTTTCAATAGAATCTAATGCACGAATTGTTAAATAATGAGCTCGTTAACTAGGCACAATATTCATAAAGTCATTTAGTCAGAGGTTTACAGCATGGGAACAGGCCCTTCGGCCCAGCTTCTCCATGCCAGCCTTTTTTTTTAAACCAGTAAGCTGGTCCCAATTGCCTGCATTTGGTCCATATCCCAATACCCATCTTACCCATGTAACTTCTAAATGCTTTTTAAAAGACAACATTGTATCTGACTCTATTAACACCTCTGGCAGCTTGTTCCAGACACTCACCACCCCCTGTGGAAAATACTGCCCCTCTGGTCTGTTTTGTATCTCTCCCCTCTCACCCTAAGCCTATGCCCTCTAGTTTTAGACTCCCCCACCCTCTACATTTGGGAAATGTTGCTGACTGTCTACCTTACCTATGCCTCTCATTAATTTACACTCTGTGTAATATGTCCCCTCAGCCTCCTACACTCCAGGGGAAAAAGTCCCAGCTTATCCAGCCTCTCCTTATAACTCAAACCATCAAGTCCCAGGAGCATCCTAGTAAATCTTTTCTGCACCCTTTCTTGTTTAACACTGTCATTTCTAGAATAGAGTGACCAGAACTGTACACAGTATTCCAAGTGTGGCCTCAACAATGTCTTGTACAACTTCGACAAGACGTCCCAACTCCTGTATTCAGTGTTCTGACCAATGAAACCAAACATGTGGAATGTCTTCTTCATCACTCTGTGACTTCACTTCTGAGGAGCTGTGAGCCTGTTCCCCAAGATCTCTTTGTTCTGTAACTCACTAACACCCCACCATTAACTGAGTAAGTCCTGCCCTAGTTCAGTCTATCAAAATGCATCACCTCACATTTATCTAAATTAAACTCCATCTGCTGTTCATCAGCCGTTTGAGATGTGGTCTTCCCAACTCCCTGTAAAACTGAAGCGTAATATCCTTTTATCTTCAAATCCCCTCAAAATAAAGGACGATATTCTATTAACCTTAATTACTTGCTGTACCTGGAAATTATTATTTTCTGACTCATGCACTAGAGCACCCAAATCCAAATGCATCAGAATTCTGCAGCCATTCTCCTGTTTTGTAATTCTGCTTATTTCATTACCCTGCCAAAGCAAACAGATTCACATTCTCCCACAGAATACTCCATCTGTCAGTTTTACTCACCAATGTACAACCTCCTTGTATCCCCTTCACAAGAACTTATTCTTCCAATGTTTGTATCATCTGTAAATTTAACCTTGGTGCCATTGCTTCTCTCAACTATTTCATTCATTTAAAAAAAAATAACAAGTTGATGTCACATCATAGATGCTTGCAGCATTCCACTTGTCCCAGCCTGCCAATCAGATAAAGCACCCATTCATAAATACTGTTTTCTACCAGTCAGCCAATCTTCAATCAATACTATTATGTTAATCCCTGCACTGTCATCTTTCATTTTCCACAAAACTTGCCTCTGGAATCCACGTGCAGCATGTCTACAGACTCCTCTTTATTCTTCAAAGAACAGCAAGAAGTCTCACAACACCAGGTTAAAGTCCAACAGATTTATTTGGTAGCAAAATCCACTAATTTTCAGAGCACCGCTCCTTCATCAGGCAACTGGGATTTCAGTTCACAAACAGGGCATCTAAAGACACAAAATCAATTTACAAAATAATGGCTGGAATGTGAGTCCCCACAGGCAATCAAGTCTCAAAGGTACAGACAGTGTGAGTGGAGAGAGGGTTAAGCACGGATTAAAGAGATGTGTATTGTCTCCAGACAGGACAGTTAGTGAGATTTTGCAAGTCCAGGCAAGTCATGGGGATTACAGAGAGTGCGACATGGACCCAGTATCCTGGTTGAGGCCATTCTCGTGTGTGGAACTTGGCTATCAGTCTCTGCCCAGTGACTCTGTGTTGTTGTGTGTCATGAAGGCCACCTTGGAGAACACTTATCCGAAGATCAGAGACTGAAGGCCCGTGACCGCTGAAGTGTTCACCAACAGGAAGAGAACAGTCTCGACTGATGATCGTTGAGAGATGTTTATTCATCCTTTATTGTAGCATCTGCATGGTCTCCCCAGTGTACCATGCCTCGGGACATCCTTTCCTGCAGCGTATCAGGTAGACAATGTTGGCCGAGTTACAGGAGTATGTACCGTGTATCTGGTGGATGGTATTCTCACGTGTGATGATGGTATCCGTGTCAGTGATCCGGCATGTCTTGCAGAGGTTGCTGTGACAGGGTTGTGTGGTATTGTGGTCACTGTTCTCCTGAAGGCTGGGTAGTTTGCTGAGGACAGTGGTTTGTTTGAAGGCAGGAAGTGGGGGTGTGGCTACTTTCAAAGAAGACCAATGAATTAATTAAGCACAATTTCCCTTTCCATGCTGACTCTCCCAGATTTCCTTGAGTTTCTCTGTGTCCAGGTACATCTTAATGATCGATTTGAGTGCTTTATCTGTGACAGAACTCAAAGTAACTGGCCTAGAGTATCTTTTTTTAACCTCCATCCCTATTGAATACACAGGTTAAATTTATCAGGTTTTCAGCCTGATGAAACCGTTTCACAAACTAGGGAATTTTTGAAAATTAACACCAATGTATCCAGTACCTCATTACCCATCTCTTTGTGATCCCACGATGAATGCCATCTCAATCTGGAGATCTGTCAGCCTCAGCTCTAGCAGTTTGCTCAGTACCATCCTTCTCGTGATTGCAATTTCATCAAATTTCTTTCCTAATCGCTGTCCTACAGCTATTACTGAATGTTTCTGTATCCTCTAGAGTGTAGACAACAGCAAATTGTGTTCACTTCATCCTCTAGTTCATTATTATCTGCTAGTCTCTTCCCATTGTCACTCTCCACAGGGCCAGCACCAACTGTACCGACTCTTTTCCTGTTTGAATACTTGTTAAAAACTCCAACTATCAACTTTCACCATTTTTACCTGCTACCTGTTTATTTCAGTGGAGAACACAAGTCTTAGACCCATTCTTCAGCCTCAACCTGGCACTTGTCAGGCAACATTTTTTGCAGTCTTGCTGTTTACTGCAGTGAACAGTGTCATTCCCCCTCACTATATTCTTTTGGAACAAAGTGTCCGGCTATTTCTCTCTCTGCCTGATATTACACAGTGTCTTCAGTTCAGCTTCCAGATCAGTAATCCTGATATGGATTTCCTCCAGCTGCTTATACTTTTCCTGACAAATACATCAGCAAATCGCCTTGTAATCCAAAAGCTCCCACATTTCCACAGCTGCAACGTAGCACCAGTGGTGCCTTTGCTACTTATGTTATTTACTTAAATTGATTGCTCATTTAATTAACTTAGAATAATTCCTATATCTCCCACACCTCTCTCCCATGCACTGAAATCCCACTTGAAGCTAATTTCCTGCTCTCGGTCACCGTCTTACTCTGGTGTAGTTATGTATCCCTACCACCCCTTTTACACAATACAAAATTAATATAGATACTGTTACCTGGAAAGAACAGCAACAAGTGAAACAAACATATTTCGAGAGTGTGAAATGAAACTTGCAGTGGTATTAAATCAACACTTTTTTTTTGGTTACGTTTGGGAACAGACGGTGGTCAGTAATAATGTAGACCCTGTGAAAACTGATAATAGTGATATTGTCAGTGAAAATATGGAAATGGGGATATGTCAAATGTCAAATTTGCATCAGAATTTACAGTGAATTAGGGAATAACATGCCAGACATCTCCAGGAATCTAATGATGAATCAGAGATAAGGTTCATTCCAGTGTTTGAAACAAAGTCGGTAAGGCATTTTTCTCAGATTCATTATAGAGGTTTGAGCCTTGTTGGTGAAGCCAGTATTTATTACCCATCTTATCTTCCCTTGAAAGGTGGTGATGAGCTGCTGCTGACTTGAACCTTTGCAGTCCATGTGGTGCAGGTAGACCCACAGTCTATTAGGAAGGGAGTCCGGGATTTTGAAAGAAGTGGGATATCAGTCCAAGTCAGGAACTTTCATGTGATCCTGTTCCCACACATATGCCACCCTGCTGGGGGTAAAGGTCATGGGCTTGGAAGTTGCAATAGTTTGCCAATCAAGCATGTTGTTTTGTCGTTAATAATGTTGAGTTTATTGCATGTGAATGGAGCTGGTTTCTTCTGGGCAAGAGATGAATATTCCATCACTTTACTGATTGTGCATTTTAAACAGTGAACGGGCTTTGGGAAATCGGGAAATGAGAAATATCTGTTGCAGAATTCCCAGCCTCTTACCTGCCCTTATAGCCACAGAATTTATATTGTTTGTCAAGTTCAGTTTTGCCTCAATGGTAACCCAGGGAATATGGTCAGTGGAAGATTCAGTGATGGTAATTCTGTTGAATGCCATGGGGAGATGATTAGATTCTCTGTTGGCAGTGCTCGTTGTGTGGCAGTTGTCTGGTGTTAGTGTTACCTGCCACTTATCTGTCCATGCCTGGATACAGTCTTGTTCCTGTTGTATAGGGACAGATAGCTCAATTGAACAGCACCTCACTCCCTTAGCCACCAATGCATAAGAACATAAGAAATAGGAGCAGGAGGAGGCCATCTAGCCCTTCGAGCCTGCCCCACCATTCAATAAGATCATGGCTGAACTGAAGTGGATCAGTTCCACATTCCCGCTTTCTCCCCATAACCCTTAAGACCCTTGTCTATCAGAAACCTATGTACCCGTGACTTAAACATATTCAATGAGGCAGCCTCCACCACTTCAATGGGCAGAGAATTCCAGAGATTCACCATCCTCTGAGAGAAAAAGTTCCTCCTCAACTCCGTTCTAAACTGAACACCCCCCCCCCCCTCCTTATTTTGAGGCTGTGCCCTCTTGTTCCGGTTTCCTTTTTAAGTGGAAAGTATCTCTCTACCTCTATCCTATCTAGCCCCTTCATATTCTTATATATCTCTATAGATCACCCCTCAGCCTTCTAAACTCCAACGAGTACAGGCCCAATCTACTCAATCTCTCCTCAGAAGCGAACCCCTCATTTCCGGTATCAACCTGGTGAACCTTCTCTGTACTCCCTCCAAGGCCAAAATATCCTTTTGCAAATAAAGGGACCAACACTGCACACAGTACTCCAGCTGCGGCCTCACCAGTGCCCTGTACAGTTGCAGCAAGACCTCCCTGCTTTTATATTCAATCCCCCTCGCTATAAAGTCCAGCATCCCATTCGCCTTCCTGACCACCTGCTGCACCTGCAGACTGGGTTTTTACGATTCATGCACAAACCCCCAGGTCCCTCTGCACACTAACATGTTGTAATTTTTCACCATTTAAATAATAATCCATTTTAATACTATTTCTTCCAAAGTGGATAACCTCACACTTGGCAACATTATACTCCATCTGCCAGGCCCTCGCCCACTCACTTAGCCTATCCAAATCTCTCTGCAGACTCTGTGTCCTCCACACAATTTGCTTTTCCACTCATCTTTGTGTCTTCAGCAAACTTTGTTACCCGACACTCAGTCCCCTCCTCCAGATCGTCTATGTACATGGTAGATAGTTGAGGTCCCAGCACCGATCCCTGTGGCACTCCACTAGTCACCAACTGCCTACCAGAAAAAACACCCATTTATTCCAACTCTCTGCTTCCTATTAGACAACCAATCCTCAATCCACGTTAACACCTTACCCCCAACTCCGTGCACCTTAATCTTCTGCAGCAACCTTTTGTGAGGCACCTTATCAAACGTCTTCTGGAAATCTAAAAACACCACATCCACCTGTTCCCCTCTGTCTACAGCACTAGTCACATCTTCATAAAAATCCAGTAAATTCGTCAAACACGACTTCCCCTTCATGAATCCGTGCTGTGTCTGCTCGATCGAACCATTCCTTTTCAGTGTAATATATCCAATATATGCACAGTGACAGTAATATGTATCATTCACAGGAGGAACTGCAGCAACCCACCAAAGCTCCTTCAACATTTCCCAATCCATGATCTCTGTCACCCTTGAGCGACAAGGGCAGCAGATATATGGGAAGGCCACTAACTGCAAGTTTCCCTCCAATGGCAGTTCAGGAAAGAAAACAAATTCAGACCTTACCAGCAACCCCCATATCCAGTGAATAATTAAACAAAAATGTTGGTTTTATATTTGGAATCGATAGCCTCTTTTAACAATGGATCTTCATGGATTTGGGGCTAAGTTTGTTACAGGGGTACGGTCAGATATACTTTCACTGAATGTTTCTGTGTTCCCAGAAGGTGTTTGATAATACGGTTCACAGGGGGTTTCAGTTGCTTCTTGTAAAGTGAAGAGTAACAACATGGATAGAAACTCATTGACAAGTTTAATTTTCTCCATTTGTGTTCACAGATCCAAACCCCACAATCCCTGAGTTCCTGACAAACTGTGATGAATATCAACTGTTCAAATTGACAAAATTCTACCGGGACAGACTAGAGCAGGCGATGGAAGGAGGAGTGGATGGAATCAGCTTATCCTTAACATACGAGAGGATTTTCACTGGACAAGAACATGGGGTAAGTGGGAGGGACACAGAATGAATTATTTCAATCAGTGCAGGACTTTCAGGATATATTGATCCTGATGGTAAAAGAACAGGTTCTGTCCAGATAATCTTCGAGTATACAAGGAATCACAAGCTGCACTGATAATGGAGTTATTGACTAATAATATTCCTGTCTGTAAGTCTACACCAGACCCAGGTACCCCGCCCGGGGACAGGGGCTCGGCTGCACTCACCCCCCCCCGGGGACAGGAGTTCGGCTGCACTCGCCCCCCCCGGGGACAGGAGCTCGGCTGCACTCACCCCCCCCGGGGACAGGAGCTCGGCTGCACTCACCCCCCCCCCCCGGGGACAGGGGCTCGGCTGCACTCACCCCCCCCGGGGACAGGAGCTCGGCTGCACTCGCCCCGCCCGGGGACAGGAGCTCGGCTGCACTCGCCCCCCCCCGGGGACAGGGGCTCTGCTGCACTCACCCCCCCCCCGGGGACAGGAGCTCGGCTGGACTCACCCCGGGGACAGGAGCTCGGCTGCACTCACCCCCCCCGGGGACAGGAGCTCGGCTGCACTCGCCCCCCCCGGGGACAGGAGCTCGGTTGCACTCGCCCTGCCGATTATTGGGAGATTGCTGGATACACAAACTGGAGACCTGGTCTCAAAATCCAGAAATCCGCTCGGTGCTTGTGTAAACCAGTGTTAAAGGAGCCCTTATGAGATCGGAGCTTTAAAACACCATGGAACATGCTTTGACATTAATTTTCAATTTTCGTCAAAGGCCCTTTCTGAAGTCATAGAGATTTTCAGCATGTAAACAGGCCCTTCGGCCCAGCTTATCCATGCTGCCCCATTTTTAACCCCAAAGCTAGTTCCAATTGCCCCGTTTGTCCCATATCCCTCCATACCCATCTCGTGTAACTCCCAATGACTTTTAAAATACAAAGTTGTACCCACCTCTACTACTACCTCTGGAAGCTTGTTCCAGACACACACCATCCTCTGGACCCCTTTGTATCTCTCCCCTCTCACCTTAAACTATGCGCTCTAGTTTAATCTCCTCTACCTTTTGGAAATGATGTTGACTATCTCGCTGATCTGTGCCCCTCATTATTTTATAGACCTCTATAAGATCACCTCTCAACCTTCTATGCCCCACAGGAAAACAACTCCCAGTCTATCCAGCCGCTCCTTACAACTCGATCCTTCAAGTCCAAGTAGCGTCCTAGTAAATATTTTCCGCACTCTTTCTAGTTTAATAATATACTTCCTATAATAGGGTGACTAGAACTGGATACGTTATCCCAAGTGTGGCCTTATCAATGTCTTGTACAACTTGAAGACATCCCAACTCCTGTATTCAATGTTCTGACTAATGAAACCAAGCATGCCGAATGCCTTCTTCACCACTCTGTCCACTTTCAAGGAGCTATGAACTTGTGCCTCTAGATCTCTTTGTTCTGTAACTCTCTCCAATGCCCTATCATTAACTGATTAATTCCTGTCCTGGTTCAATCTACCAAAATGCATCACCTTGCATTTATCTAAATTAAACTCCATCTGCCATTTGTCAGCCCACTGGCTGTTACAATGCTAGATAACTGTCTTCACTGTCTGCCATGCCACCAATCTTGATGTCATCTGCAAACTTACTAACCATGCTGACTAAATTCTCATCCAAATCATTAATATGAATGACACATAACAGTACACCCAGCACTGATCCCTGAGGCACATCACAAGTCACAGGCTTCCAGTTTGAAAAACAACCTCTGTCTTCTGTCATCAAGCCAATTTTGGATCCATTTAGATACCTCACCGTGGATCCCGTTAGATTTAACCTTATGCAGCAACCTACCATGCAGTACCTTGTCAAAGACCTTACTAAAGTCCATGCAGACAACATCAACTGCACTCCCCTCATCTACCTCCTTGGTTACCCCTTCAAGAAACTCAATCAAATTTGAGAGACATGATTTTCCATTCACAAAACCATGCTGCCTGTCCTCTATCAGTCATTGCGCCTCTAAATGTCTGTAGAATCTGACTTTCAAAATACCTTCCAACAACTTACTCACTACCGATGTGAGGTTCACCGGCCTCTAGTTCCCAGGCTCTTTCCCTGCAACCCTTCTTAAACAAAGGCACAGCATTTGCCACCCTTCAATCTTCAGGCATCTTACCTGTGATTTTAGCTGAGGAAACCTGCTGTCCTGACTCAAGCTGGCCTGTTTGTGGATCCACAAATGTGTTTGACTACTCACTGCCCTCTGAAATGGTCTAGAAAAAGAGGCAAAACAGCTTAATTTCTCCAATCAAGGATGTCTTGGCAGCACGATTACTGACTGAACTATCCAGGCTGAACTTGTGGCGATTCACTTGTTTATGACAGTGTTGGTAAGACTCAGTGTACTGTCTGTGTTGGAGATGAAGAACCTTCTTCAAATTGAGGAGTGGGTGTGGTGTTGTGTGATGCTATGTCCCTGTGAAATGTGACAGATTATCAGGTGCAGCATTGCTTATCACCTCAATCTATTCAATAATAACATCACACATCCATCACTCCACCATTATAATCAAACCAGAGGCCTAACCCTGGCTCAATGAGTTGTGTAGATGAGTGTTATGACGGCCATAAAGGACATGGGAGATGGTCATTAAATCTCCTATTGGCTTTTTAAAGTACAAACTTTCTGTTTGAGCGGAGGCTTTAGCCGGACTGCTGGTTCTGGGATTCAGACTTGCTGTAAATCGTGATTGCTGTTCTTCCTTTTGATTTTCAATAAATGGTTTCTGGTGATGGGGAAGTGGATTTGGAGGCTTTCTGCATTGGTGATGAGGACTCGCCTCTGCAGACAACTACATTCACCAAGTAGCTTCAGTAATGAAAAGGAAATATGTTTGTTTTTGTGAAACCTGAGCCCTATGATAAGAGTGTACAGAGAGCATGCATTACTAATTTCATGTTAGCAACATTGAAGGAGATGAAAAACAAATGTAATATTGTTGAGAGCATGCAAGGCCCTGACATTCATTATGATTTAAAAAGTTTGACCTTGCTGCGTGTTCCTGACTTAAACTATTGATGAACTAGTAGAGCGAGGGAAAAACCTCCATGACCCGAATCCCTCTGTTATACTCCAGAGATACCACTTCAACGTGGCTGAGAAACCTGTCGGGAACCTATCACCCAATTCCTGTCTGGATGATGAAAATTAGCAGAACATTTGTGAAATCTTGCTGCCTCAAGATGAATTGTGGTGATATAGATTGGTCTGCAGCATCAATAATCTAACTAGACCAAAAGAAGCTGTTGGTATAACTCAGTCTGGATTCACAACAAATAATTCCAATAACCTAATGTGTGAATAAAGCAGACGAGGTGCTCAGGAACTACAAGGGGCATCAGGCAGCAAAGTCATCCAACTGGGGAGAGTGTCATTGTGTAAACAGTCTTTAATAGAGAGGGTTTGTGTAAACCAGGTGTTAAAGGACCCTTTGTGAGATCGAAACTTTAAAAGACCATCAACGAAAGGCAGTGATGACCCGAAGAGTGTTGGGGAACATATGCCAGAGAGTTGCGGATGCCAGACAATAAATTATTACAAGTACAGCCAAAGGGCACAGCCAAGGTGAAATTACAGGAATCGGTAAAACGTGTGCTGCCTAGAGAAGAAACCATGGCCAATACCTGACCGTACCATGCTGCTATTCCTTCTTCCAGAGTCAGAGATATACAAGGGAATCACATCACCACAACAAAGGCTGCCCTCATCATTATAGAATTACTGGGAAATGGCTAACCCCAAAGAACAAAAACAGGAACAGGCCTTTCGACCCTCCGAGCCTGCACCGACCATGCTGCCCGACTTAACTAATTCCGTCTATGGTTCCAGGGAACCATATCCCTCCGTTCCCATCCTATTCATGTATTTGTCAAGATGTCCCTTAAAGTCACTATCGTATCTGCTTCCACTACCTTCCCCGGCAGTGAGTTCCAGGTACCCACCACCCTCTGTTAAAAAACTTGCCTTGTACATCTCCTTTAAACCTTGCCCCTCGCACCGTAAACCTGTGCTCCCTAGTAACTGACTCTTCACCCTGGGAAAAAAAGCTTCTGATGATCCACTCAGTTCATGCTCCTCATAATCTTGTAAACTTCTATCAGATCATCACTCCAGTGAGAAGAAAGTTTCTCCAACCTTTCCTCATAGCTAATGTCCTTCACACCAGGGAACATCCTGGTAAATCTTTTCTGAAACCTCTCCAAAACCTCCATATCCTTCTGGTAGTGTGGCGACCAGAATTTAACACAATATTCCAGCTAAGGTTCTATAACATGACTTGCCAATTTTTAGACTCAGTGCCCCAGGCGGTAAAGGCCAGTGTGCCGTATGCTGCCTTGATTACCTTCTCCATCTGCATTGCCACTTTCAGTGACCTGTGTACCTGTGCACTCAGATCCCTTTGCCTATCAATACTCCGAAGGGTTCTGCCATTTACTGTGTATTTCCTTTCAGTATTAGACATCAAAAACACATTACCTCTCACTTGTCCAATTTAAACTCCATCCGCCACCTCTCCGCCCAAGTCTCCAACCGATCTATATCCTGCTGTATTCTCTGATGTTCCTCATCGCTATCCACAAATCCATCAACCTTTGTCTCGTCAGCAAACTTCCCAATCAAACCAGTTACATTTTCCCCCAAATCATTTATATAATATGTAGCAAAGTTCCCAGCACTGATCTCTGACTACCGCCAGTTGTCACAGCCCTCCTTTCAGAAAGGTACCCTTCCACTGCTAATCCTCTGTCTTTGACCGAGCCAGTTTTGTATCCACCTTGCCAGCTCACCTCTGATCCCATGCATCTTCACCTTCTGCACCAGTCTGCCATGAGGGACCTTGTCAAAGGCCTTACTGAAGCCCATAGAGACAACATCCACTGCCCTATCCTCATCAATCATCTTCGTCACTTCCTCAAAAAACTCGATCTAGTTAGTGAGACACGGCCTCCCCTTCACAAGTACGTCCACTTATTTCCAAGTGGGAATAAATCCTGTTTTGAAGATTCCTGACCAGTAATTTCCCTAGCACTGCTGGACATCATAATGGATAGCCATAATGGGCATTTGATACATCCTTAGCTGGTCTCCGTTACAGGAGAACAGATGCACAAACAAGCTAACCTGCACATCTTTGGACTGTGGGAGGAATCCGGAGCATCTGGAGGAAACCCACACAGACATTAGGAGAATGTGCAAACTCCACACAGACAGTGACCTAAGCCAGGAATCGAATACAGGTCCCTGGAGCTGTGAAACAGCAGTGCTAACCACTGTGTCAATGTGCCGTCCCATCGCGTTGGACACTGAAGGACAGACAACTAATCACATGATTTCTAGTTCAGTTGATTCACATTTGTTTATTGTTAATGATTGGAATGAGATTTTAAGAGAATTTTCAGCCCATGTTTATTATGGATCAGGACCTGTCCCAGTGACTGATTTCTGAGCTGAAAACAACTGGGAAATCCCATCACTGAGCAGATCCTTTCCTTCTCATTCTCAGTGTTTATCTTTCACTCTGTGTCTCATTATTCTTCATTATTATTCTTCATAGAAAGTCACTGAGCTCGTGGATAAGGGAAACCGGGCGGACAGTTCCAAACTTCTCCTCAGTCTGGTGATGGGAAAAGGATCTCGGGCTCGAAGGGTGATGTGGGAATCCTTTGTGAGAATGCGTCACGGAGTCCCAAAGCTGGATAAAATACTGAAAGAAATACAGGAGCTTGGTACGGTAAAATCACAGTGAATTCAATTTCCCATTTAAACACTGCCGATATCACTGTAATATTACACAGAGCTGTTTTCATGGAAGTTCATTTATTTAAACAGGTGCTGATTCGTTTGATTATATGGACATCGCACATGGTTTATCTGAATTACCCAGTAACCTGAAAGGTAAGAGAGAAAATGGAGATAATAAACTATTTCACTTCTGAGAATCTGAATGATTGGAGCCTTTTTTAAAGAGATTGTGAAAATCTGGGATAGTGAAAATTAAAGACTGTGGAAATTGGGTAGAGCATGATTCAGTTTTATCATTAATACTCAACCATACACAGCTTCAAATTACAATTCATATCATCTCTCCTTTTTTTCCCAAAATTATGTGATTAATGCATCTTTTCACTTAATCCAGCTGTTAATTGCTATTAATTCTGAAGTCTTGTACAGACCCGGTCGAAACCCGGTACTGTGTGAATCTCAGTACAGAGTTCCTGTGTGTCTGGGTGTTCTAACTAACAGAAAGAAAAGATTGGGGGTAAATGGGTGTTTTTTTTCTGGTTGGCGATCAATGACTAGTGTGCCTCAGGGTTGAGACTGCAATTGTTTATGATTTACAGTGATGATTTTGAGTTGTATGTCAAAATTGGCAGATGACACAAGGGTGAGTAGCAGAGAAAAGTGTGCAGAGGCTGATGAAAGTCTACAATGTAATATAGATAGTGTAAGTGAGTGGGCGAGGCTCTGGCAAATGGAGTACAATATTGATAAATGTGAGGTCACCCATTTTGGTAGGAATAACAGTAAAATGGATTATTATTTAAATGGTAAACAATTGCAGCATGCTGCTGTGCAGAGGGACCTGGGTGTCACTGTGCAAGAACTCAAATGTAATTTTGTCCTTCATTGATAGACGGATGGAGTTTAAAAACAGGGAGGCTATGTTGCAGCTGCACCAGGTGCTGGTAGGTTCACACCTGGAGTACTGTGTATAGATTTGGTTTCCTTCCTAGAGAAAGGTATACTGACACGAGAGGGGGCACCGTCAGCTCTGTGCCAGAGATCAGTGCGGAGCTGTATAAATTATTACAATGTGCATTTGAATCTGCTTAAAAGTCACTAGCAAGCCCAGCACTGAAATTTCCAGGCCCGTTAGCCTCTCGCCCTGTCACCACCTCACGTCAGGAGTTGTTCACTCCAACGGGATTTTGTAGGGAGCTGGCGAACAGACCCCACTGGAGTGAAGGGGATGACATCGAAGCCCCTAGGAGGGTGGAGGTGGTTGGGGTACCCTGGGCATTGCCAGCCTGGGCCCCTGGCACTGCCAAAGGGGCAGAGTCCTAATGTCCAGGACACCTTGGCACTGTCTACTGGGTATTGAGCAGTGCCAAGAGTTCAGGACCTAATGGGGATCTGGCCTGTGGGAGTGAGGGTGGGGAGTCCCGCTTCCACTCTGCATTCGGGCTGAGTGACAGAGGGAGGGAGGACAGCGATTGGGGCTGGCCATCAGGGTGGGGAGAGGGGACCAGCCTGCTGGGGGGTGTGAAACCTATGTCGGGGTGGGGGGTTGGGTCAGGACTGTGTGGGGGTGGAGGGTAATGATGGCCTGGGTGTGTTCATGGGGCTAACGACCAGGGTGCCGGCAGTGTGGGGTCACTACGCACGTGCTGATCTTTGTGCTGACACATCGCACGCACAGTAGCCGCTCAGCGCGATGCTGCCGGTCTCTCCAACTGGAATAGGCTCCATTCACTGATCTTCCACCTGATTCACACTCGTCCACTCTGCTGTGCACAGATTGTGGGAGATTCATTCTGAAACTCCCGCTGAAAAGTCCAGCATGATTTACTCCAGTTTTTACACACATTCGACATTTAGATTCCTGTTTGGGAGAATCACCCCCAACACGTTATAGAAATATTGGAATTAAGTGACGATCTGAAACGTTGTGGAAATTAATCATTGTCAAATGAGGTTTCCAATAACTCAATTTTATATCCTACTCAAACCTTGACTGACTGTAAAATAAATCCCTCAAATCAGCAAAGACAGTGTCTTAATGCAACTAACATTTCTCTCTGTTCTGATTGAAGATCTCCAACAGAAACACAAGGAGACACTCCGGGTACAAACTGAAACTCTGAGAGTGAACACTATCCTCATAAAGGAGAAGGTTAAGATTTTCCAGCTGGTTGATCGATATGCTGAGCTAACGGTTATTTCCAATGTTCGAGATCGGACACTTGTCGAACATGAACTGCTGGCAAGAGGCCGAGATCATGAAGAATGGAGAGAGAAACATCTCCGGAGAGAACTGGAAAAAATACGAACTGATCAATTGTTCCAGAGCAGCTTTTCCCAGAGAAAATCCGAATCTGGGAATTCAGCAGCAGTGAGCGGAGTCCCGGGAATCGGAAAAACAACAATGGTACAAAAGATTGTTTATGACTGGGCCACTGGGAAAATATACCCACACTTTCAATTTGTCTTCAGTTTTAAATTCCGGGATTTGAACACTATTAACTGTAGAATAAACCTGAGGAATCTGATACTGTTCTTCTATCCTTACCTTGGGAATATTCTGGGAGAGCTCTGGAAGAACCCAGAGGGATTGCTGTTTATATTCGATGGTTTGGATGAATTCAAGGACACGATTGATTTTGCCGACAATCGGAGAAATACAGACCCTCAGTCCATGTGCACAGATCCTGAATGCTGGTGTGAAGTGTCTGACATTGTGTACAGTTTAATACAGCACAAGCTGCTCCCAGGATGTTCAGTGCTACTGACCAGCCGTCCCACTGCATTACATTTATTAGAAAAGGCTGAGATCAGTGTCTGGGCTGAAATCCTGGGATTTGTTGGTGATGAACGGAAGGAATATTTCAACAAGTTTTTTGAAGATCAGACGGTGGCAGCAGCTGTTTTCAAACACGTGGAGGAGAACGAGATCCTGTACACCATGTGTTACAACCCTTCCTACTGCTGGATCCTCGCTCTGTCACTGGGTCCCTTCTTTACACAAAGAGACAGGAAACAGCAGCAAGTTCCCAAGACCATCACCCAACTATATTCCTACTATATTTACAACATTCTGAAAAACCATAGCCGAGAGATTGAAAACCCCCGTGATGTGTTACTGAAGCTTGGTGAGATGGCCTACACAGGAGTCTCCAAGAAGAAGATTGTGTTTGGAAATGCAGATTTGATTGAGTACAATCTACAACCTTCCCAGTTCCTGTCTGGGTTCCTGATGGAACTTTTAGAGAGAGATGATTCTGTCCAGAGTGTGGTTTACACATTCCCACACCTCACCATCCAAGAGTTTGTATCTGCACTCACACAATTCCTGACTCCAGATCCCAGGGAGATCGGGAAACTCCTCAGTGAAGCTCACAGCAAGGAAGATGGGCGATTTGAGATATTTCTCCGTTTTGTTGCTGGTCTCTCCTCCCCACAGTCAGCTCGACCCCTGGAGGAGTTTCTGGGTCCATTTCTTCATCAAACAACCTGCCAAGTGATTGACTGGGTGAAGGAGAAGGTTGAAGGGCAGATTGGAGACACACAGACTGAAACTGGGAAAAGGAAGCTCCTGAACACATTCCACTACCTGTTTGAGTCTCAGAATAAAGCACTGGCACGGAACACAGTGGGATCTGTGAAAACACTTTCATTTAGTGGATTGCGACTGACCCCGATTGACTGTACAGTCCTGTCTCATGTCATTGGACTCTGTGATACAATAAAACACCTCGATCTACAGCAATGCCACATTCAGTGTGAAGGGATCCAGCGGCTGGGACCCGTTCTGCACAAGTGTCAGGAGTTGAGGTAACTGTTTGTTTGGTCTCATAGCGAATATTTTCATCGTTGAAAAACCATTTCCTTTGTTCTAATAAAACAGAGGCATGTTCAGTTAAGGAAGTCGAGAGAGAAACAATGTCCAATGGTCACAGAGAAAGTGTGGGAGAATGGTGCAAAGTAATAATGTTCATTTCAGAGCAGCTGCAGACATGATGGGCCGATTGGCCTCATTCTGAACCTGTAATAAATCGATGATTCTCTGATAAAACTACATCATTTCAAGAATGCAGATTCTCGTGGGTAAATAGCCATGGGCAGTAAATGTTGGCAAAACCAGCGATGATCACATTCCTTGAGTGAATGAAAGCGTTATTGGGATACATTTTAAATAATTAGAGGTGTAAAGGCCTCCCTACAAAATTTAAAAATAAATATTTCACTCTCCCAACAAAAACCATCTGATTCTGTATGATGCTAGAAAAATAATTGTTTCTGTGTTCAGTACAGGTTACAGTTTGTAGCTAATTATTATCAGGATTATTTTCCTATACACTGCCTCTCATGTATTATAGTTGGTGTGTGTTATATCGGACAGTGTCCCTTTATAATTCATGTGATCACCGGTGACATCAGTCAGGGTTGAAGTGGAAGTTCAGTCTTGTATTAAACTTTACAGTGGGCAGTTATGTAAAAACCTCCCTGTTCGGTTACAGCAGCCCACCAGTTTTCTCTTTCACTGCAGCCTCATAAAACCTGAACCACTCACTGTGTTTAAAAATAGTTTTTTTCACACTGTATTTGTATCTTTTGCAAATCACTTTAAATCATGTTGTTGATCCTTGTCCAAACAGCAAATGTTGATTTGCTACCTGCTCTGTCCAGCACCATCACTATTTTGAACATTTCAAATCTCCTCTTAGCATTCTTCCTTCCAAGGAGAACAACCTCTCCAGTCAATCCTCGTGACTTAAGTTTCACATTCTTGTAGCCAATCTTGTAAACATCTTCAGCACTCTCTCCAATGTGTTCTAAGCCTTCCTAAAGTATGACACTGTGCAGTGAGATCTTTTTTCAGATTTGGCACAGCCTCCTTGCTCTTGTATTCGATGCCCCTATTGACAATGTTATGATCCCAGCTGATGTCTGGACAGTCAGGTCTAAGAGCAGAACACCGGCTTAGTAAATCGTGACTTTTATTTATTGTTTAGAAATGTAGATGAACAGAATAACAAGGCAGTCGATTAACTTTTAACAAAAGACTAAAACCTTTGTTAAGAAAAAACTACAGTGCCCCACTACTTCACCCATCTAACTTCACAGTTGTCTGCAGATCTGTAGGGATGACACGATTTATAGAATAGATCTTATGCTTTAATGTTCTCAGTAAGTACACAGTCAGTGTAAACCAACAAGCCACTCGTGTTCAGCTACCCCATCTCTGAAACCAAGTGACAGATGCCGCCCAAAGTAACTGCAGTGGATTCTTCATCAAATCCCCCCAAATGTTTGTAACAATGTGAGAAAACTCGTCTCACTGGGACTCTTCCCTCCGCTCTAGAAACTTCACTCCAGGGGAAAAACAGCCTTTGGAATCCTTTCCCAACCAACACTTCCTCTCAGATGCCTTCACCAAGGATCCCCCTCCCATATTTCAATGTTTCCTTTCAGTATTCCTCCATACTCAGCCAGGCCAGCAGTACACAGCTCCTCTTGGCTGTATGAAGGTGTCACCAACTTTAGGATTATATCAGATGTCTGGATACTCGTGAGCAAACTTTACCATGTCCGCATTTAGCAGCTCTGTCTGTAACTGGGAGCCTCTCTCTGCTCCTCTCTTTAACTTCAGGAGCAGTAGCTTGTTCAGATTCAGGTTTTATTGTCACTTTGACTTCTATCTTCCTGACACTCCTCTTTTCCTTCTTGGTTTCTGACGGTGATTTATCTTTTGGGTTCTGCTTTCTGAATCCCTGCATTGTCCTGTCTCTATTGGCAGCCTCTGTGAACACCGTCTTGCTTCTTGGGTTAACTGGTTACAACTGAAACTCAGTGTTTCTATCATTCACTGTGGGTCTCTGAATATAAACAACCATTTTCTTAACCTCTATAACTCTTACAGTATCGTAACCCTTAAATTAAAATGCAGGGACAGTTTAAAGTGAAACCAGGCAGGCAGCTTTGATTAACATGAAGTGAAATTAAAGTTTTGGCCCTTTCTGAGCTCACAAGCACAGAAACACAAATTAAACTTAAACTCAGGGATTATTATCTGATACCCACAAACATAAACTATTTCATAACAGTAAAGCCCAAGATTCTGTATTCTTTATTAACTACCTACACTTACCCTGCTAACAGCAATGATCGATGTACATATACGTCCAGTCCCTCTGATCCTGCAATCCGTTAACAATTCTACCGATTATTTTATATTGCTTCCTCATGTACATGTTTCCTGAAAGTATCACCTCACACGTCTCTGCATTGAACTTAATCTGCCACCGATCTGTACACTCCACCATGGTCTGTTTTTCAGTCCCAAGCTCTCCTCCTCACAGTTTCCAATGCCTCAAAGATTTCTGTGATCAACAAACTTTGAAATTTTCCCCAAGACTGTAAACACCGAGATCACTCATATATATCAGGGAAAAGCAGGAATCCCAATACTGACCGCTAGGATTCTCCACTATAGACACCCTCCAGCCTGGAAAATATCCATTACTCTTTATTCACCCAATTTTGTATCCACATTAATACTTTCCCATTTATTTAATGAGCTTATGTCACAAGTCTGTTGTGTCACTGCATCAGATGATTTTTGAATATCCGTGTACACCACATCAACAGCAGAACCATCATTGACCCTTTCAGTTGCTTCCTCCAATTCACAGCAATATAAAGCCAGTGGCAAACAGCATGTTTTGTTTACCAACCAATGAATTTAGTTTTCCTCTGTGTCACTATTAGATTCACCATTTCCCTTTTGAACTCAGTGTGGGCCGCCTCAGAGTAGTTAAATGATTAACTGACCCTCCGACAATCAGCTAAGTTTAACAGTACTGCTCTAGGCTGGAGCCACAGACTTGACTACATTAGATAGACCCACTCTTTTAGGTTGTGGTTACTGGCTCCTGGCCCTCCCTTCATCCACTCCAACAAACTGAGATAGATGATACAATGTCAATAGTTAAGAGGCGCTAAGAGAGATCCACTCTCACAGCTTTACCATTTAACTCTCCGTAAAATCTACAATTCTCATAAAACCCTGGATTTCTGTAACAGCAGAAATGATTGGAATTTCCGGAAATGTAGCAGGGTCAGTGAGATTCAGGAGGGTAATTCTGATGATCAGGAAATGAGACCAGAATGTGGGACATGTTTAAAATTACTTTCTTGTTCACAGGATATGGGCATCTCCTCCCCCAGGGGCCATTAGCAGTGGGAAATAAATGCTGGTCTCGCCATCGGCACCCATATCTCATGGACAATTAAACAAAATATATATTTTGAGAGATGTAGAAGTGGATTCCCCCAGTAGGCAAACCAGTGAGAGTGAATTGTTCATCATTTTTCAATGCTGACTGTTGCCTTTTCCATTCAACAGAAAGGGTTTGATATGATTTGATTTATTATTGTCACATTTATTAGTGCCCAAGCTTACCGTACAAAGAGAAGGAAAGGAAAGAGTCCAGAATGTAGTGTTACAGTCATAGCTGGGGTGTAGAGAAAGATCAACTTGGGTGAGGTATCGTAACTTAAATCAGTTCACCATTGGTGCTAAGTTTCTGACACAAAAATAGATCCAGCTATTTCTCCTGCTGAATATTAATCTGAATTTAATGTGTTTCTCACTTTCTCCATTTAGTCTGGGTGCCAATGAAGTTGGAGATTCAGGAGTGAAACTATTGTCTGCGGCTCTGAGGAATCCAGAATGTAAAATACAGAAACTGGAGTAAGTATCAGACTGTGTGAGATTGTGTTAATAATCAGTGAATGTCTAACACTGTAAATTATTATCAGTGTCAGTAATAGTGTCATTAATAACCATTCCACATCATTCCTGTCAGTATTTGTGTTAAACATCACGGATTCACTCTGATTCCTGAAATCTTTCTCTCTCTGATGTCCAGTTTGGAGAGTAACAGCCTCAGATATTCTCACCTCTGCTCTCAGTACAAACCAGTCAGTGATGTGTCTGAACCTGAGTTACAATAAACTGCGAGATTCAGGAGTGAAAGATTTAACTAATCATTTATAATTATTCTCAAAACCATTCATGAGAATAAAAAAGATGGACAAAACAATTAAATGTTTATAGAATTACCAGATATGGCTGGTCACATGTTTAATTTAGTTTAATTTGTCATTCAGATTATAGATGTTTGTCTGTCGGCTTCTCAGTTTGATTAAACATAGAAAACTGCTGTATATCGGTAAGGCAGATTACAAACTACATGGAATTCTGATGAGTTTTATCCCGAGGGATCCACTCTCAAATTTATATTAAACGGAGCTTAAGGAGCATCTTAAAAGAGAATGCAGAGATGGGGGTGGGGAGGGTTATGAAGAGAATTCCAGAGCTCACAGTCCAGCAGTTCAAGGCACAGCTCAGCTGGCAATGGCAATAATCACAGTGTAGAATAGTCTGAATCATGTCCCTATTAATAATGGACATTGTTTTTAATAACATAAATAGTGATACTAAATATACCATTGCTATCAGTATTCCTGTTATTAAAAACACTGTCCGCTATTAGTAGATGTATAATAAGCTTAGGAGCAAAGTTGGAGACCCTGAAATAAAAGAGACAAAGGCAGCCTGGATATGAAGTTATCTGAGTGTCGCTGAACAGAGACTGATAGCCAAGTTCCCCACACATGAGGACGGTCTCAACAGGGATCTTGGGTTCATGTCGCACTATCTGTAACCCCCGTGACTTGCCTGGGTTTGCAAAACCTCACTTACTGTACTGTCTGGAGACAATACACATCTCTTTAACCTGTGCTCAATGCTCCTTCCACTCACATTGTCAGCCACTTTAGGACTTGAATAGCAGGTTAGGTGTAAAGATTTGCATTCTGATCAGTAATCTGTAAACTGTGCTGTTATACGCTCTGTCTGAGGCCAGAACTCTCCATTCACCTGACGTACAGGGAAACCTCGAAAGCTTGTGAGTTTACTATCAAATAAATCAGTTGGACTAAAACCTGGTGTTGTCAGACTTCTTACTGTGTTTACCCCAGTCCAACGCCGGCATCTCCACATCCTGACAGGAAGCAGGCAGGAGAGGGGAACTGTACCTTTTCATTTATAGGAAGCTGACTGTGGGCTTTCCCCAGCAACCAGTACTGTGTTACTATGATTCATTTTCTTTACATATATCACCAAATGAGACTTGGGTTTATCTAAAAATGAGATGTGAACCTGGTGAAGCTCCAGCACACAGCCAGCAGACCACAGAGCGGATGTAGCATATGATAGACCGAGCTCCATCACACCAAAACCAATGGATCAGATTAGAGATTTCCTGTCTTACCGTATCCAGTCAGAAATAGAGTTAGACATGCCACAAATGTTGGACGTGCCGTTTACATTAGGCGACCCAGTGGCACAGTGGTTAACGCTGCTGCCTCACAACGCCAGGGACCAGGGTTCAATTCCAGCCTTGGGTGACATCATGTGTAGAGTTTGCACGTACTCCCAGTGTCTGTGCGGGTTTCCTCTGGGTTCTCCAATTTTCTCCCACTGTCCAGAGATCTGCAAGTTCGGTTGATTGGCTATGCTAAGTTGTCCTAAGTGTCTCAGGGTGTGTAGATGAGGGGAATTAATGGGCCATATATGTGGAGTTACAGAGACAGGGTCTGGGTATGATATTCTTTCAAAGAATTGGTGAAGACTCGATGAGCCAAAGGGCCTCCTACACTGTGGGAATTGTATGATTCTATAAACATTCCACAAGAATTCCATCATTACTGATGAGGGAACCCAGAGCATCAGTGCCACCTTCAGCCAGAAGTGCTGAGTAGAATGATTAATCTCAGCCTCCTCCTGAGGTCCCCAGCATTACAGATATCAATTTGATTCACTGTATGTGAGGTAAAGAAATGACTGAAGGCACTGTGTACTGCAAAATCTGTCAGCCTGGCAGTACCCCAGCAATGGTACTGAAGAATTGTGCTCCATAACTAACCATTCCCCGAGCCAAACTGTTCCAGTACAGCTACAACACTGGATCTACCGGACAATGGGGAAAAAAGCAGGACAAATCCAATCTGGTGAATTACTACTCCATCAATCTGCTCTTGATCAACAGAAAATGTGGAATCCTTCCAATGCCTCATGATCATCACTGCAGGAGTTAGAACATAGAACATAGAACATTACAGCGCAGAACAGTCCCTTCGGCCCACGATGTTGTGCCGACCAGTTAAAAAACAATGACCCTCTAACCTAAACCAATCCCTTTTCGTCCATAAACATATCCACGGATCTCTTAAATGCCCCCAAACTAGGCGCATTTACAGCGTTCCTCAGGGTGATGTCCAAAGCCCAACCACCTTCAATTGCTTTATCAATGACCTTCCTTCCATTATAAGGTCAGAGTGAAGATGCTCACTAATGATTGTACAATGCTCAGTGCTGTTCACAATTCCTCAGATACTGAAGCAGTCCATGTCCATAAACAGCAAGACCTGAACAAAACACAAAATGCTGGAAAATCCCAGCATCCTGACAGCTTCTGTGGAGAGAGAACAGCGAACCCTTCGAATCTGGATGACTTTTCAACAGATCTAATGTCTAAAGGTCTGAAGAACATTCAGGCTTAATCTGATAAATGGCAAGTAATGTTTCACTACACAAATGCCAGGGAAGGACCATCTCCAACAGAAGGGAATCTAATCACATTCCCTTTACATTGAGTGACAGCACCATCACTGAATCCTCGACCATCAACATCCTGAGTGGTGGGGGGTGCACTGGGACTATTGAACAGACACTGAACTGTAAACACTGTGGCTCCAAGGGTAGATCACAGCCTGGGAATTCAGAGATGAGGAACTTACCTCCTGTCTCCCAAATTGTTGCCCAAGGCACAAGTCAGCAGTGTGATGGAATCCGCTCATCTTGCTGGATTGATGCAGCTTCAGAAACACTGAAGAAGCTCATCCAGGGAAAAGGAGCCATTGGATCAGCTGGCCATTCACCAAATTAAACATTGACTGTCTCTACCACTGACACACAGTGGCAGGATTTTACCACATACAAGGTGGAATGGAGCAGCTCACCAAGGTTCCTGAGACAGCATCATCCAAACAGGCACTATCCATCACTGAGATGGGCAAGGATATCAGAAGGATGGAACACCAACCAGCTTCAGATTTCTTTCCAAACCACACACCATTCTGAATTGGAATATATTGCTTTTCCATCACTGATGTGGGATCAGAATCCCAGATGTCCCTTCCTAACGGTTTTACAAAGAACAACACAACACGGGAAACAGGCCCTTCGGCCCAACGAGCCCGCACTGCCATCTTAACAATGTATTTTTCCTACACCTCCCTTGACCCGTGTCTATGCTTATGGTACCTCCATTGGAAACCAGATTCAGGGGAGAATAATTTAGGGACAATTTGTTACACCAATCAGCCTAAGAGCACATCTTTGGGGTGTGGGAGGAAACCGGAGCACCCGGAGGAAACCCACGCAGACACGGGGAGAATGCGCAAACTCCCACAGACACCGGCCCAAATCCATGTATCTGCACAGCTAGCAGTGCTAGTCACTGAACTGTCATGGTGCCCATCTGCCGATCCAGTTTGAAGCGTACACAAACGATGTGAAGTACTAGGCCACTCTCGAAACATCCAAGAGCAGCCCACACACGACCCACTGTGTGTATGCCCCTCATTAGACAACAAGGTGGACCAACACACCTGTGGAGTAAAAGAGACAAAACATCAACACGGAGCATTAGATTTCCAGGAACGTCCCGAGTCTCTGATCCTTATTTAAAACTGTCTCCTATAACCCTCCATCCCTGTTTCACTCATGTGCCTATCTAAGTAAACCTTAAACAAGTCCAGCGTGCCTGCCTCCACCACCTTACTTGGTAGTGCATTCCATACCCCCATGACCCTCTGTGTGAAAAACCTCCCTCTAATATCCAAATTATACTTCTCCCCCCTCACCCTAAGCCCATGTCCCCTCGTGATATTTGTCTCCAATCTAGGAAAAAGCCTGCCAGATTTTGTACCAGATGCTGTGCAGAATTTAAGAAGATGGCTCACCACCTCCTTCTCAAGGGCAATTGGGGATGGGCTGTAAGTGTTTGTATTGCCCGTGGCACCATCATCCCCTGAAATCATTAATAAAGACCAGCGCTACCCACTGAAGGGATGGGTAATTGTGCCTGTGTGTAACCCAAACACCGTCACGGAGGAGAGAGAAAACAGCTGCGACAGGACAAATTGTGTGACGATTGCACAGGCCAGAGGAATTCGAAAGATAGATCTGGTGGAACTATTCAATATACCCAGCGAGGGTCTCAATGTCCTGGTGTTGTGCTGTGTTCGATACAACCTGGAGTTAGAGTGGAGAAGCTTTGAACAAAGTGTGATGCAATACAATGTTGACCAGATGCTTCATGATGAGGAACCCCATGGACCACAGGCCAGGGACATGGGATATGTGTCAGGGAGGATGGAGATTCAGTAATACAGACATGTTTTCCATGGACCTTAACTCACACAGCCATTCAGTGTAATAAATCTCCCACCATCTCCAGCACTGTTACTGTTTCTGTGAATGTTTTATAATTTCCCTGGAGCCGTCACTACATGAAACAAAGACATTGGAATTGTATTGAGCTCATTCAGTGCTGTATTTCCCATCTCACATTCCCAGTGAACTATTAAAGACCCAGTAATATGGTGAAGGATTTATTTAGTGGTGTTCCATCTCTGAATTTACTGAAAATACAAACATAACAAAGTGACCGGTAACAACAAAGTATAACCCTGTGAAACCCAAGGAAGCAAACCCACCATGACAACCACCCCCATCCCTGCACTTTCCCCTGAGCTACAGGCAGGATCTTTATCTCTCTCCTCTGGGAATTTCAATGACAGTGGCCTTTGTCCTCGGATTTCCTGAATCCTGGAAGGATCCAGCTGACTGTGAATCCTCTGCACAGATACTGGAGTTGTCTCCGTGATCACAGCTTCATGAGGTGTTTGTGTTCCAGTCGGAGCAGAAGAGGACCCACTGCCCACACCAGGGACATCCTGAGAGGAGCTCCCAAATGCTGCAGGCAGCCGCTCCTCTATCCATTCAGGACAAACTGGACCCTCCCTGTTCAGCTGGGAAGTCCTGACAGTGACTCCAGGCACATTTTCCCATCCCTCCCACAGCCCGTGTCCCACAGAGCTCCTGGAGGTGGTGAGAACATGCAGCTCATGTGTATTTGCTGTGGGTGATAGGCTGGATGTGACTCTCCATGAAGGTCACCAATCTCTCTGTGGAGGATGTTATTTGTGCTCATACCTGAGACATGGTAACACTGCTGGTCTGGATTGACTCCTCCATCCTTTGTGTATGGATACACACAGCCTTTGGAAACTCCACCGGATGTTAAAATACCTTACACTGCAGCTCCAGTATCTGCTGCATTGTTAAAGACTCCAGTCACATTTCACCTTCCACAAGCTGGCTCTGCCCTCTCCCCTCAAGAGTGTGAGTGAACTCAGTTATTGCTGCCTCCATCAGCTGCTCGGGTTTGTGTGTGCTGTCCTGTGCTGCCAGATTGTAACCCCTTTGCTACTCGTGTGAGACAGTATCTGCTCTGGCGGATGTTATGGGGAATAATGTAACAGAGCACCCTCTGAGGACCCCTCCTCTTCCAAGGTAGACACTTGTCTCCCGCTCACCACAGCTGTTGATTTGTGAGAGAGTGAAGATTGTTAGAGGGTAATGCACATTCCAACATGTCCTGGAGACTGTTCCTAACCCAGAGCTCCATCTGACCAATGGTGAACACACAAACACCAGGTTTTGGACTCAGCAGCAGAGCCTCTCCTGTGCCCATCACTCACTCACTCACTCTCTCTGGATCCACAACCCATCTCACCATCAGTGATTCCCCACCCAGTCTCCAGGTCTCCCAGCTCCAGCACTTCATCTTCCATTGGCATAAGGATAACACAATCCAGACACTCTCACTCTTGGCTCCTTCTCTGACGCTCTGTGCCCTCTTCTACAAGCACATAAATTTCCATTGTTACTCACCCATCAAAGACACACACAAGCCTATGGTGCTGCCAGACTGCCCATCATGGGCCCACCAGGATGGTCACTCAGTGTGGGCAGTACAGCAGTCATCTCTGACTGACCGGAACCCTTCACTGAGAGGCTGACATGTTCCTGAAGATTGATGCTGCTGTTTGGACATTGCCAGTGTCTGGGTGGAGATGTTCTTTCCACAATTTCTCTTCCATCCTTATTCACATATCAGCCTGTAAGTTTAACGCTCACCTTGTCAGAACATATCAGGTTATTGATCCTTTTGCCTCACTGCAGCCACGTGCTGCCTGCTCTGGCCCTCGGCAGTTTCTATCCAGACTTGCTTGGGTTGATGTGACAGGTCTCCTCCTCCAGTCCTGAGGGAACAGAACCTCCCTCCAAACCGATATAGCCTTGAGAATTTCCAGGGAAGTGTCAGTGAATTGGGTTTAATCTGCCTTCTGCCATTTCAGTCCTTTGTTCATTAACCAGGGCTCCCTCACTGCTCCCTTCAGAGCCTTTAAAAGTGCTGCTGGCTGCCTTTAGATCTGGTGCCAGCTTTGCCTGAATGGGATCTTCCCCTGCAGCCAGTGGTTAAGCTCTGGAATACACAGGGTTTTGGGGGAAGGTGGGGGAATGACACTTAGTGAGTTGCTCATTCGGAGAGTCAGTACAGACACAATGGGCCGAATGGCCTCCTTCTGCTCTGTAACAATTCTGTGACTCTGCCTGTGCTGCCTGAGTGGTCGGATTCCCCTAACCTGTCAGATATTAATGTGTCCGTTCTGGTTCTGTGTGGAGTTGGTTAGTTCAGTTGGTTTGGTGTCTGGAGTGTGATGTGGAATGATGCTAATGTTGAGGGTTTGGTCCTCGTATCGGCTGTGGGGTTCATGGAGTCCCAACTCCTCGCATTGCCCCACGTTTACTAAGTTTTATCCCTGAAGCTCCATGTGACAAATTGTCTCTCTCTCTATTGGAGAGAAATATTAATATTTCATTGAGGACTGTGGATACGAACACTGTCCACTCAGGTTCGTTCTTACTCACATCTGAACATCACACCCCAGGCATCTTTCTCCACACCCATTTCAACATCCTGATCTTCACGTCGGGGGGGGGCTACTCCTCTTACCGGTCTAAGGCTGGGTCTGTAAAGACAAATGCCTCCTTGTCCGTATATGTTCAGTTCAGACCTCTTACACACTCTCACACTCTTTCATCACAGATGAACATCTACTGCACCTACTGTACTTTGACCCATTCTTTTAAGTTTGGTGATCTATTCCGGGGCTCTGGTCATTCCAGAGTTTAACCACTGTCTGCAGGGGAAGATCCCATTCAGGCAAAGCTGGCACCAGATTTAAAGGCAGCCAGCAGCACTTTTAAAGGCTCTGAAGGGAGCAGTGAGGGAGCCCTGGTTAATGAACAAAGGCAGAAGGCAGATTAAACCCAATTCACTGACACTTCCCTGGAAATTCTCAAGGCTATATCGGTTTGGAGGGAGGTTCTGTTCCCTCAGGACTGGAGGGGGAGACCTGTCACCCTGAAGCTCCATGTAACAAATTGTCTGTCTCTATTGGAGAGAAATATTAATATTTCATTGGGGACTGTGGCTACTAACACTGTCCACACGGCAACATCACCAACTCACAGCTGAAATATCGATACATTTCCAACCATTATCTTCACAGAATTGTTACGGTTCACAATGAGGCCATTTGGCCCATCGTGTCTGTACTAGCTCACCAAATTAGCATTAGGAATGTGTGTCATTCTCCAGCCTTTTTCTCGTATCCTCGCTCATTGTTTATATTCAAATAATCATCTAATTCCTTTCTGACTGTTTCGATACAGCCTAACTCCACCACACTTCCCGACTGTAATTCCAGACCCGAACCACTGGCAGTGTGAAAAAGGTTTCTCTCTCATCATCTTCAACCCCACCACACACTCCATTCCTGAGCCACTGACCATCCCATGTCCCTCCCTGTGACTCAGGGTAAGGACATGGGAATCCTGAGCTCTTCCCTTTCACCATCATCCTTTTTATCATTTAATCACTCCGACACTTCCATTTTATTCTTTCCTTGTCACCCGCCCATCCCCAGCTCCCTGTCACTTCAAACAATTTAATTCACTGCTACTTCCAAGTTCTAATTTTAACTAATTAAACTGAAACTAGATTTGTTTCTTCACAGATATTGCCTGACCTGATGAGAGTTTCCAACATATTGATTCATATTTCAGATTTACAGCATTAATATAATTTTGCCTTCTGTATGAACTGAAGTTGTGTTTCTTGAATGTCCCGCACTGTACATTATTATTGTTAATGATCTTATTCTTAAAAACACTGTGGATTTACCCTGATTCCTGTTATTTTTCTCTCTCTGATCTCCAGTCTCTGGGATAATGATCTCACCGATTCTTGTGCCGAGGACCTGGCCTCTGCTCTCAGTACAAACCGCTCACTGATATATCTGAACCTGGGTAACAATAAACTGGGAGATTCAGGAGTGAAACGGCTGTCTGTGGCTCTGAGGAATCTGGACTGTAAAATACAGACACTGGGGTAAGTAGCAGACTGTGTGAGATTGTGTTTATAATAACTGAATATTCAACAATATAATTTCACCACTGGTATTTGTATAAAAACACTGCCCGTTACTATTGGTGTCAGTTATGAATAAGGAAAATTGCTTTTCCTCTGACTCCTGTTGCTTCTCTCTCTGATCCCTGAGCAATGGGATGTCAGTCCCACAGATCCTTATGTTGAGGGTGTGGGGGAATAATGTTATGGTTCACCCTCTGAGGTTCTCTCCTCCTCCTCAGATGTGTACAGCTCTCCCCGGACACAGCATCCATTGATTTGTGAAAGGAGGGGAGAGTGAGTAGATGGCAGTAAATGGAGGACAGGACATGGTGGTGGAGACTCGCTGTTAGTAACAGATGTCAGTACAGTAGCGAGAGGTGAACTTAGTCCCAATGATCAAGATACAGAATCAGTTTGGGGAGAGATAAGAATTAACAAAGTTAAAAGGTCACTTGTGGGAATCATTTATAGACCCCTAACAATATTCAGAATCTCTGACACAGTTTACAGGAAAAATAATGGGGTCTTGTAAAAACAAACTGCAATAATCACGGCGATTTTAATCTCCATATACAAAGAAGAACAAAGAGCCACACAACACAGTAACAGGCCCTTCGGCCCAGCAAGCCTGACTCCTAATCCTTATTCAGACCCAGTACTTACTGCCCATACGTGGTTTCTATTCCTCTGTCTCCTGTTCCTGTGTCTATAAAGATGTGTGTTGAACATTGGTAACATGTCTGCTTCCACCACCTCCATTGGCAGTACATTCCACACCCCACCCTCTGTGAAAACTTTCCCCACACATCTCCCCTAAACTTTACCCCTCTCACCATCATCCTGTGCCCTCTTGTAGCTGACCATCCCACCCTGGAGAAAAGTCTCTGACTGTCCACCATGTCGATGCCTCTCATAATTGTGTAACCTCCATCAGGTCACCCCTCAGCCTCCCTTTTTGTACTGAAAACAATCCGTGTTTATACAATCTCTCCTCATAACAACCCTCCTTGGCCAGGCAACGATCTGGTGAACCTTCTTTACACCCTCTCCAAAGCATCCACATCCTTCTGGTAGTGAGGTGAGCAGAACAGCAAGCAATATTCACATGTGGCCAATTAAAGTTTCATACAGCTGTAAACATAACTTGCTAACTTTTATACTCGATGCCCCAGTCAATGCTGTCTGCCTTCTTCACCACCTCATCCACCTGTGTTACCATTTTAGGGATCTGTAGACTTGTACACACAGATCCCTCTGTAGGTCAATGTTCCTATGGGTTCTTCCATTTACTGTATAAACCGCTCAGATTGTCAAAAGTTGAAAAGATTAGTTCACAGAATGTATTCAAGTAATTTCCTGGAGAAGTACGTTCCAGTGTCAATCACAAAACAAGCTGTTTTAGACATGGTGATGTGTAAATGTGTGGCCTTTCCAACAAAAATAGATTCCTTTCATTTGAGAAACAGCAGCAGAAGTGTTCCAGCCATTACTAATTCAAGGATTGTATTAGATTAAACAAAGATATGGCACCAGTTTTAGCACTGCTGCCTCACAGCGTCAGGGACCCAGATTCATTCCAGTCTGGGCGACTGTCTGTGGAGTTTGCACATTCTCCCCGTGTCTGTGTGGGTTTCCTCCGGCTGCTCCTGTTCCCTCCCACAGTCCAAAAAATGTGCAGGTTAGGTGGATTGGCTGTGCTAAATTGCCCATTAGTGTCCAAGATGTGTAGGTTAGGAGGATTAGCAACATATGCGGAGTTACAGGAAACCGGGCAGCTGCAGATCTATTAGTCTGATAGTGAGAGTATGGAAGATCCTATAATAATCTATAATAAAGAAAGTGAGAACAGAACACTTCGAAATTAATGGCAGGATTAGACAGGACCAACATGGATTTATGAAAGGCTGGCACGGTGACACAGTGGTTAGCATTGTTGTATCACAGCCACGGGCCCGGGTTCAATTCCAGCCTTGGGTGACTGTGTGGAGTTTCTACATTCTCCCCATGTCAGTGTGTGTTTCCTCTGGGTGCTCCGGTTTCCTCCCACACTCCAAAGATATGCATGGGAGATGGATTCACCATGATAAAATTGTCTTTAGTTTCCCAAGATGTGTAGATGAGGTGGATTTGCCCTTGTAAATTTGTGAGGTTATGGGGAGCGGACCTTGGTAAGATACTCCGTCAGAGTGTCTCGATAGGTGGAATGACGACCTCCCACACGAGGGATTCTGTAGTTGCATGGTTCACTCACAAGAGGTTATTAAAGAAAATTGGAGCATATGGGATTGGGAGCAATATACCAGCATGGATTGAGAACTGGTTAGTGGACAGAAACAAGGAGTTGGAATAAATAGGTTATTTTTGGGTTATGATGTGGAGATGCCGGCGTTGGACTGGGACAAACACAGTAAGAAGTGTCACAACACCAGGTTAAAGTCCAGCAGGTTTATTTGGTAGCAAGTTAGTGGCGTTTGCTTCCTAATAAACCTGATGGACTTTAACCTGGTGCTGTGAGAGAATTACCTGTTTTTGGATTGACGACCTCGAACTAGTGGAGTACGGCAGCTATTCAGAATCTATATCAATGATATGGATGTGGGGATCAAATGTAATATTTCCAAATTTGCGAATAATAGAAAACCATGTGGAAATCTGAATTGTGAGAAGGACGCAGTGATGTTTGAAGGGGAAGTGGAGAGGCTCAGGGAGTGGACAGATGTTTGCCAGCTGGACTACAAGGTGGAAAAATGTGAGGTTATCTAATTGTGTAGGAAAAACAGACATTAAGACATCTCCAAATATATTTTGATGTCCTTGTTCATGAGACACTGAAAGCGAAGATGAGAGCAATTAAGATAACAAATGGTATGTTAGTCATTATTCTAAGAGGATTTGAGTTGAGGAAAAAGATGTCTTCCTGTAATTATCTGCAGCCTTGCTGAGACCAACCTGGAGTATTGTGGACAGTTTTGGTCTCCTGATCGAAGCAAAGTTGTACTTGGCATGTAAAGAAGGTTCATTAAAATAGGTCCAGGGACAGATGGGTTGTCCTCTGAGGAACAAAAACACTTTATTCTCAGACCTTTAGAAGAATGATAGCTGAACTTATTCAAACCTACACTATTTTACGGACTTCAATAGGCCAGATGCAGAAAGGATGTTTCCCCTTGCTGGAGGGTCTGAAACCTGGGACACAGTCTGAGAATAAGGGGCAGTTATTTAGGCTGAGATGAGGGGTATTTGTTTCCCATTAGAATGCTGGTGAATCAAGGAATGCAGGGATAATGTTGGAAATGGTGTTGAAGCAGAGGATCAGCCATGGTCACATTGAATGATGAAGTGGATTTGAAGGACAGAATGGATGATTCCTGCTCCTGTTTCTTAATGTTCTTATTGCAATAGGAATGGAAGATAAGAGTAAGAAGGTTTTGCTGCAGTATTACACATCCTTCATTAGAACACAACTGGAGTAATATGTATAGTGTTGAGCTACTTACGTAAAAAAGGATAGAATTGTACTAGAACCAGTTCAGAGAAAGTTCACACGGCTGATTCCTGGGATGGAGAGGTTTATTTTATGAGGAAAATTTGAGCAGATTGGAGCAAAATCTGTGAAAGCTCAGAAGATTAAAAGGTGATCGTATTGAGGGGATGAGGCAGAGGAGTTGCTGAGAGGCTGTTTCTTCTCGTCCAGGACAAGGGGACAGTCTTTAAAATGTAATTGTCAGTCCCTTAAGACTGAGATGAGGAGAATTTATTTTTTAGATGGTCGCTGGTCAGTGGAATTCTCTTCCCTGGAGACTAGTGGAGGCAGAGTCATTGAATATATTCAAGACTGAGTGAAGAAAGATTTTGGATTGAGGAGTGAATAAGGGTTACAGGGAGCGACGGGAAAAAGTTGTGACTACAATTAGAACAGCTGTGATGGAGTCTGCTCGAGGGGCTGAATGGCCTTCTGCTGCTCCTAGTTATTTTGTTCTGACCCCAATACGTCCTTCAGACTGCTCTCTGTGCCCAGTGATGGATACACAAGCTCTATGTTTTGTCCTCACCAGACTCTCTCCTGTGCCCATTCATTAGGCCACCCACTCAACCCATCTCACCAGCAGTAATGACCCACTCTGTCCCCAGGCCTTCCTGATCCAGCACTTCATCTTCCATTGGTGTAAGGATGGTAAGACCTGGATGTCTCCACTCTTCTTCACTCATTCCCTGATGATGTTTGCTCTCTTTTCAAACACACAAATTGTTCATCACTCATCAAACACATGCTCGAGCCCAGGGCTGTCCAACGTGTGGACCAAGGGGTGAATGTGACCCTCGAAGCCCCTCAGTGCGGCCCCCGGAGCGAGTTTCCAGAATCTCAGTCACACAGTTCAGTTTGAATGGAAGAATCTGTATGGAGCTGCTCCTCCAATCACAGGCCGTTTCTTTCCCATGTTTGCTGCTGATGGGTTTTTGAGCCAATCTGCAGTAAATGTGGGTGCAGGGTGTGGACATTGCTGGTTAGACCGGCATTCATTGCCCATCACTAATTACCCTCACATCCCCGAGGGGCCTGTAGCAGTGGGTAACACGCGCTGGTCTTGCCAGTGACACCCCTATCCATGAACAATTGAACAAAAACATACTTTGAGAGGTAAACAGGTGGTTTTCACCAGTAGACAAACCAGTGATAGCAATTTGTTTCATCATTCTTATACCCCAGGAGGTGGGACAGTAAGTTGCAATGAGGAAATAAGAATGGATATAGATAGGTGAGGAGAGTGGACCAAAATCAGGCAGATGGACTTTAACGTGGGTAAGTGTGAGGTCGTACATTTCGGTTGGAGAAATGGCAGAGTGACTTATTATCCAAATGGGGAGAGACTTCAGGGTGCTCCGATGCAGAGGAATATGGATGTCCTCGTTCATGAGTCCCAGTAAACTAACATGTAGCTACAGCAGATAATAAAGGAAGTGAATGTGAATGAAATGAATAAAATATTAAAGTAAGAAAGTATTGTTGCAGCGATACAAGGTGAGGCTGCACCTGGAGTATTGTGCACAGCTTTGGTTCCCTTATTTGAGGAAAGATGTAGTGGAATTGGAGACAGTTCAGAGGAGGTTCATTAGATTGATTCCAGAGGTGAGGGGTTTGTCGTATGAAGAGAGATCGAACAGTTTAGGCTCAGACTCTCTGGGATTTAGAAGAATGAGGAGAGATCAGATTGAAATATAGAAGCTGATAAAAGGTATGGATAAAGTAGCTTCCGCTGGTGGGACATTCTAGGATGAGAAATCCTCATCTTAGGATAAGGGGCAGCAAATTTAAAACAGAGTTGAGGAGAAACTACTTCTCCCAAAGGGTTCTGAATCTGTGGAATTCACTACCCCAAAGTGCGGTGGGTAAACTTACAAAGGATTTAGACAGATTTTTAATCGGTAATGGGTTGAAGGGTTATGGGGAGATGGCAGGAAAATGGGGATGAGGAGCATATCAGCCATGATCGAATGGCGGAGTGGACCCGATGGGCTGAATGGCTTAATTCTGCTCCTGTATCTTATGTACTGGTGAATTAATGAGCTGAAGACTCAGCTCAGCTGTCAGTGGTAATAATCACAGTACAGAATAGTCAGAATTATATCCCTATTAATAATGGGCAGTGTTTTTAATAACACAAATAATGATACTACAAGTCCCATAGCTATCAATATTCATGTTAGAAACACTGTCCACTGTTAATAGACACATAACCAGCTTGGCAGTAAAATTAAAGACCATGAAATAAAACAGAGAATGGCAGCATGGATATGAAGTTATCTGTGAGACAGACAGGAGTGGGTGAACTGTACTCTTTCAGTTAGAGGAAGCTTACAGTGGCTTTTCCCAGCAATCAGTACAGTGTTACTGTGGCTAATTGTCTTTACATATATTAACAAATTAGACTTGGGTGTATCTAAAAATGAGATGTGAACCTGGTGAAGCTCCAGCACACGGCCACTTGCAGCCCAGAGAGAGGAAGCAGCATATGATAGACCGAGTTCTGGATCAGATCAGAGATCTGCAGTCCTGCCATATCCACTCATAAATAGTGTTAGACATGGAACAAATGTTGGATATGCCGGTTACATTAGGTGACATGGTGGCACAGTGGTCAGCACTGCTGCCTCACAGTGCCAGGGACCAGGGTTCAATTCCGACTTTGGGTGACTGTCTGTGTGGAGTTGGCACATTCTCCCCGTGTCTGTGTGGGTTTCCTCCGGGTGCTCCGGTTTCCTTCCACAGTCCAAAGATGTGCAGGTTCGGTTGATTGGCTGTGCTAAGTTGTCCCTAGCATTCTCAGGGTGTGTAGGTTAGGGGGATCAGTGGGCCATATATGTGGAGTTTCAGAGACAGGCCCTGGGTAAGATACTTCTTAAAAATTGGTGCAGACTCGATGGGCCCAATGGCCTCCTGCATTCTGGGAATTCTATGATTCCAGAAACAAGCCACAAGAATCCCATCGTTACTGATGAGGGAACCCAGACCATCAGTACAAACAACGAGGCTGAAACATTAGCAGCCACCTTCAGTCAGAAGTGCTGAGTAGAATGATTAATCTCAGCCTCCTCCTGAGGTCCCCAGCATTACAGATATCAATTTGATTCACTGTATGTGAGGTAAAGAAATGACTGAAGGCACTGCGTACTGTAAAATCTGCCAGCCTGGCAGTACCCCAGCAATGGTACTGAAGAATTGTGCTCCATAACTAACCATTCCCCGAGCCAAGCTGTTCCAGTATAGCTACAACACTGGATCTATCCCACAATGTGGAAAAAAGCAGGACAAATCCAATCTGGTGAATTACTACTCCATCAGTCTGCTCTTGATCATCAGAAAATGTGGAATCCTTCCAATGCCTCATGATCATCACTGCAGGAGTTCCTCAGGGTGATGTTCGAAGCCCAACCACCTTCAATTGCTTTATCAATGACCTTCCTTCCATTATAAGGTCAGAGTGAGGATGCTCACTAATGATTGTACAATGCTCAGTACTGTTCACAATTCCTCAGATACTGAAGCAGTCCATGTCCATAAACAGCAAGACCTGAACAAAACAGAAAACGCTGGAAAATCCCAGCATCCTGACAGCTTCTGTGGAGAGAGAACAGCGAACCCTTCGAGTCTGGACTTTTCATCGGAGCTCGGGGGCTGAAGACCATTCAGGCTTAACCTGATAAATCGCAAGTTTGGCTTCAGTGTGTTGTGTGCCAGGAGAGGACCATCTCAAACACAAGGCAATCTAACCACATTCCCTTTACATTGAGTGACAGCACCATCACAGAATCCTTGACCACCAACATCTGGGTGGTGGGGGCTGCACAGGGACCATTGAACAGACAGTGAACTGTAAACACTGTGGCTCCAAGGGTAGATCACAGTCTGGGAATTCAGAGATGAGCAACTCACCTCCTGTCTCCCAAATGCTTGTTCTCCACCAACAAGGCACAAGTCAGCAGTGTGATGGAATCCGCTCGTCTTACTGGAATGAGTGCAGCTTCAGAAATATTCAAGAAGCTCATCCGTGTCAGAGGAGCTGAATGGACCAGCAGGCCATCCACCAAATTAAACATTAACTCTCTCCATCACTGACACAGAGTGCCAGCAGTGTGTACCACGTACAAGGTGGATTGTAGCAACTCACCACATTTCCTGAGACAGCATGTTCTAAATGTGTACTAATTATCACCGAGATGGACAAGGATATCAGAAGAATGGAACATCAACCAGCTTCAGATTCCTTTCCAAGCCACACACCATGCTGACTTGGAAAGTATTGCATTGCCATCACTACTGTGGCATCATAATCCTGGATGTCCTTTCCGAATGGCATTGTACCAGGTGGCTGCAGAATTTAGGAAGATGGGTCACCACCCCCTTCTCAAGGGCAATTGGGAATGGGCTACAAGTGTTGGTATTCCCTGTAACACCATCATCCCATGAAAAAATGAAGACCAGCTCTACCCACTGAAGGATTGAGTAATTGTGCCTGTGTGTAACCCAAACTCAGTTACAGAGGAGAAACACAACAGCTGCGACAGGGCAACTAGAGTGACCATTGAGCAGGCCGGAGGGTTTCTAAAGATAGATCTGATGGAACTATTCAATATACCCAGCGAGGGTCTCAATGTCCTGGTGTTGTGCTGTGTTCTATACAACCTGGAGTTAGAGTGGAGAAGCTTTGAACAAAGTGTGATGCAATACAATGTTGACCAGATGCTTCATGATGAGGAACCCCATGGACCACAGGCCAGGGACATGGGATCTGTGTCAGGGAGGATGGAGATTCAGTAATACAGACATGTTTTCCATGGACCTTAATTCTCACAGCCATTCAGTGTAATAAATCTTCCACCATCTCCAGCACTGTTACTGTTTCTGTGAATGTTTTATAATTTCCCTGGAGCCGTCACTACATGAAACAAAGACATTGAGCTCATTCAGTGCTGTATTTCCCATCTCACATTCCCAGTGAACTGTTAAAGACCCAGTAATATGGTGAAGGATTTATTTAGTGGTGTTCCATCTCTGAATTTACTGAAAATACAAACATAACAAAGTGACCGGTAACAACAAAGTATAACCCTGTGAAACCCAAGGCAGCAACCCCACCATGACAATCACCCCCATCCCTGCACTTTCCCCTGAGCTACAGGCAGGATCTTTACCCCCTCCTCTGGGAATTTCGATGACAGTGGCCTTTGTCCTCAGATTTCCTGAGTCCTGGAAGGATCCAGCTGAATGTGAATCCTCTGCACAGATACTGGAATTGTCCCTGTCATCATAGCTTCATGAGGTGTTTGTGTTACAGTCGGAGCAGAAGAGGACCCACTGCCCACACCAGGGGCATCCTGAGAGGAGCTCCCAAATGCTGCAGGCAGCCTCTCCTCTATCCATTCAGGGCAAACTGGACCCTCCCTGTTCAGCTGGGAAGTCCTGACAGTGACTCCAGGCACATTTTCCCATCCCTCCCACAGCCCGTGTCCCACAGAGCTCCTGGAGGTGGTGAGAACATGCAGCTCATGTGTATTTCCTGTGGGTGAGAGGCTGGATGTGACTCTCCATGAAGGTCACCAATCTCTCTGTGGAGGATGTTATTTGTGCTCATACCTGAGACATGGTAACACTGCTGGTCTGGATTGACTCCTCCATCCTTTGTGTATGGATACACACAGCCTTTGGAAACTCCACCGGATGTTAAAATACCTTACACTGCAGCTCCAGTATCTGCTGCATTGTTAAAGACTCCAGTCACATTTCACCTTCCACAAGCTGGCTCTGCTCTCTCCCCTCAAGAGTGTGAGTGAACTCAGCTATTGCTGCCTCCATCAGCTGCTCGGGTTTGTGTGTGCTGTCCTGTGCTGCCAGATTGTAACCCCTTTGCTACTCGTGTGAGACAGTATCTGCTCTGGCGGATGTTATGGGGAATAATGTAACAGAACACCCTCTGAGGACCCCTCCTCTTCCAAGGTAGCCGCTTGTCTCCCGCTCACCACAGCTGTTGATCTGTGAGAGAGTGAAGATTGTTAGAGGGTAATGCACATCCCAACATGTCCTGGAGACTGTTCCTAACCCAGAGCTCCATCTGACCAATGGTGAACACACAAACACCAGGTTTTGGACTCAGCAGCAGAGCCTCTCCTGTGCCCATCACTCACTCACTCACTCTCTCTGGATCCACAACCCATCTCACCATCAGCGATTGCCCACCCAGTCTCCAGGTCTCCCAGCTCCAGCACTTCATCTTCCATTGGCATAAGGATAACACAATCCAGACACTCTCACTCTTGGCTCCTTCTCTGACGCTCTGTGCCCTCTTCTACAAGCACATAAATTTCCATTGTTACTCACCCATCAAAGACACACACAAGCCTATGGTGCTGCCAGACTGCCCATCATGGGCCCACCAGGATGGTCACTCAGTGTGGGCAGTACAGCAGTCATCTCTGACTGACCAGAACCCTTCACAGAGAGGCTGACATGTTCCTGAAGATTGATGCTGCTGTTTGGACATTGCCAGTGTCTGGGTGGAGATGTTCTTTCCACAATTTCTCTTCCATCCTTATTCACATATCAGCCTGTAAGTTTAACGCTCACCTTGTCAGAACATATCAGGTTATTGATCCTTTTGCCTCACTGCAGCCACGTGCTGCCTGCTCTGGCCCTCGGCAGTTTCTATCCAGACTTGCTTGGGTTGATGTGACAGGTCTCCTCCTCCAGTCCTGAGGGAACAGAACCTCCCTCCAAACCGATATAGCCTTGAGAATTTCCAGGGAAGTGTCAGTGAATTGGGTTTAATCTGCCTTCTGCCATTTCAGTCCTTTGTTCATTAACCAGGGCTCCCTCACTGCTCCCTTCAGAGCCTTTAAAAGTGCTGCTGGCTGCCTTTAAATCTGGTGCCAGCTTTGCCTGAATGGGATCTTCCCCTGCAGCCAGTGGTTAAGCTCTGGAATACACAGGGTTTTGGGGGAAGGTGGGGGAATGACACTTAGTGAGTTGCTCATTCGGAGAGTCAGTGCAGACACAATGGGCCGAATGGCCTCCTTCTGCTCTGTAACAATTCTGTGATTCTGCCTGTGCTGCCTGAGTGGTCGGATTCCCCTAACCTGTCAGATATTAATGTGTCCGTTCTGGTTCTGTGTGGAGTTGGTTAGTTCAGTTGGTTTGGTGTCTGGAGTGTGATGTGGAATGATGCTAATGTTGAGGGTTTGGTCCTCGTACCGGCTGTGGGATTCACGGAGTCCCAACTCCTCCCAGTGCCCCACGTTTATTAAGTTTTGTCCCTGAAGCTCCATGTAACAAATTGTCTCTCTCTCTATTGGAGAGAAATATTAATATTTCATTGAGGACTGTGGCTACTAACACTGTCCACTCAGGTTCGTTCTTACTCACATCTGAACATCACACCCCAGGCATCTTTCTCCACACCCATTTCAACATCCTGATCTTCACCTGGGGGGGGGGGGCTACTCCTCTTACCGGTCTAAGGCTGGGTCTGTAAAGACAAATGCCTCCTTGTCCGTATATGTTCAGTTCAGACCTCTTACACACTCTCACTCTCTTTCATCACAGATGAACATCTACTGCACCGACTGTACTTTGACCCATTCTTTTAAGTTTGGTGATCTGTTCCGGGGCTCTGGTCATTCCAGAGCTTAACCACTGGCTGCAGGGGAAGATCCCATTCAGGCAAAGCTGGTACCAGATTTAAAGGCAGCCAGCAGCACTTTTAAAGGCTCTGAAGGGAGCAGTGAGGGAGCCCTGGTTAATGAACAAAGGCAGAAGGCAGATTAAACCCAATTCACTGACACTTCCCTGGAAATTCTCAAGGCTATATCGGTTTGGAGGGAGGTTCTGTTCCCTCAGGACTGGAGGAGGAGACCTGTCACCCTGAAGCTACATGTAACAAATTGTCTCTCTCTCTATTGGAGAGAAATATTAATATTTCATTGGGGACTATGTCTACTAACACTGTCCACACGGAAACATCACCAACTTCCAGCTGAAATAGCGATACATTTCCAACCATTATCTTCACAGAATTGTTACGGTTCACAATGAGGCCATTTGGCCCATTGAGTCTGTACTAGCTCACCAAATTAGCATTAGGAATGTGTGTCATTCTCCAGCCTTTTTCTCGTATCCTTGCTCATTGTTTATATTCAAATAATCATCTAATTCCTTTCTGACTGTTTCGATACAGCCTCCCTCCACCACACTTCCCGACTGTAATTCCAGACCCGAACCACTGGCAGTGTGAAAAAGGTTTCTCTCTCATCATCTTCAACCCCACCACACACTCCATTCCTGAGCCACTGACCATCCCATGTCCCTCCCTGTGACTCAGGGTAAGGACATGGGAATCCTGAGCTCTTCCCTTTCTCCATCATCCTTTTTATCATTTAATCACTCCGACACTTCCATTTTATTCTTTCCTTGTCACCCGCCCATCCCCAGCTCCCTGTCACTTCAAACAATTTAATTCACTGCTACTTCCAAGTTCTAATTGTAACTAATTAAACTGAAACTAGATTTGTTTCTTCACAGATATTGCCTGACCTGATGAGAGTTTCCAACATATTTATTCATATTTCAGATTTACAGCATTAATATAATTTTGCCTTCTGTATGAACTGAAGTTGTGTTTCTTGAATGTCCCGTGCTGTACATTATTATTGTTAATGATCTTATTCTTAAAAACACTGTGGATTTACCCTGATTCCTGTTATTTTTCTCTCTCTGATCTCCAGTCTCTGGGATAATGATCTCACTGATTCCTGTGCCGAGGACCTGGTCTCTGCTCTCAGTACAAACCGCTCACTGACATATCTGAATCTGGGTAACAATAAACTGGGAGATTCAGGAGTGAAACGGCTGTCTGTGGCTCTGAGGAATCCGGACTGTAAAATACAGACACTGGGGTAAGTAGCAGACTGTGTGAGATTGTGTTTATAATAACTGAATATTCAACAACATAATTTCACCACTGGTATTTGTATAAAAAACACTGCCCGTTACTATTGGTGTCAGTTATGAATAAGGAAAATTGCTTTTCCTCTGACTCCTGTTGCTTCTCTCTCTGATCCCTGAGCAATGGGATGTCAGTCCCACAGATCCTTATGTTGAGGGTGTGGGGGAATAATGTTATGGTGCACCCTCTGAGGTTCTCTCCTCCTCCTCAGATGTACACAGCTCTCCCCGGACACAGCATCCATTGATTTGTGAAAGGGGGGAGAGTGAATAGATGACAGTAAATGGAGGACAGGACATGGTGGTGGAGTCTCGCTGTTAGTAACAGATGACAGTACAGCAGCGAGAGGTGAACTTAGTTCCAATGATCAAGATACAGAATCAGTTTGGGGAGAGATAAGAATTAACAAAGTTAAAAGATCACTTGTGGGAAGCATTTATAGGCCCCTAACAATATTCAGAATCTCTGACACAATCCACAGGAACAATAATGGGGTATTGTAAAAACAAACTGCAATAATCACGGCGATTTTAATCTTCATCCATGAAGAAGAACAAAGAGCCACACAACACAGTAACAGGCCCTTCGGCCCACCAAGCCTGACTCCTAATCCTTATTCAGACCCAGTCCTTACTGCCCATACGTGCTTTCTATTCCTCTGTCTCCTGTTCCTGTGTCCATAAGAACATAAGAAATAGGAGCAGGAGTAGGCCATCTAGCCCTTTGAGCCTGCCCCACCATTCAATAAGATCATGGCTGATCTGTCGTGGCTCAGTTCCACATTCCCGCCCTCTCCCCATAACCCTTAATCCCCTCTCTTATCAAAAACCCATCAACCCGCGTCTTAAATATATTTAGCGAGGCAGCCTCCACCACTTCAACGGGCAGAGAATTCCAGAGATTCACCACCCTTTGAGTGAAGAAGTTCCTCCTCAACTCCGTTCTAAACCACCCCCCCTTTATCTTGAGGCTGTGCCCCCTAATCCTACTGTCCTTTCTGAGCGGGAAGAATCTCTCCACCTCTATCCTATCCATCCCATTCATCATCTTATACGTCTCAATGAGATCTCCCCTCATTCTTCTAAACTCTAACGAGTACAAGCGTAGTTTATTCAGCCTCTCCTCATAGCTCAACCCCCTCAACTCCGGTATCAGCCTAGTAAACCTCCTCTGCACTCCCTCCAAGGCCAAAATATCCTTGCGTAAGTACGGCGCCCAAAACTGCACACAGTACTCCAGCTGGGGCCTCACCAATGCCCTATACAGCTGCAGCAAGACCTCCCTACTTTTATATTCTATCCCCCTCGCTATGAAGGCCAGCATCCCATTCGCCTTCCTGACCACCTGCTGCACCTGCAGGCTGGGTTTTTGCGACTCATGCACAAGGACCCCGAGGTCCCTCTGCACCGTCGCCTGCTGCAGTTTTTCGCCACGTAAGTAAGAGTCTTTCCTACCATTATTCCGACCAAAGTGGACAACCTCACATTTGCCAATCTTCCGGCACTTCCCCGGAATCCAGCGACATTTGGAAAATAACCACCAAGGCATCCACTATCACCTCCGCCATTTCTTTCAGAACCCTCGGATGCATTCCATCCGGTCCTGGGGACTTGTCCACAATCAGCCCCTCCAGTCTGTCGAGCACCGCCTCTCTAGTAACAGTAATGTCATTAAGACCCTCCAGTCCTACCACCTTTCCATCGCTAACACCCGGCAAATTATTCACGTCCTCCTCCGTGAAGACAGAAACAAAAAAGTTATTCAAGACCTTAGCCATATCCCCATCCCCTACCACTAGGTCCCCTTTCTCATCCTCTAAAGGACCAACATTCACCCTAGCCAGCCTCTTCCTTTTTATATATTTATAAAAACTCTTGCTCTCCATTTTTATATTAAGCGCTAGCCCAGCTTCATAGTTTCTCCTACCCTTCCTTATCAACTTCTTTGTCAATCTTTGTTGACATTTAAACCTCTCCCAATCCTCTTCTCGCCCACTACTCTTAGCTACTCTAAACGTCTCCGCTTTTGATTTAACACTTTCCTTCACCTCCTTCGTTATCCACGGCTTATTACCTCTCCTCCTACTGTCCTTTTTAACCATCGGAATAAATTTCTGCTGAGCACCAAGAAAGATCTCCTTAAAGATCCTCCACTGCTCCTCAGCAGACCTACCTTCCAACGCGCTCCCCCAGTCCACATTCGCCAATTCTTCTCTCATCCTACCGTACTCCCCTCTGTTCAAACAAAGGACGCGTGTCCGGGAACCCACTTTCTCCTCCTCCATCTGCACCAGAAACTCCACCATACAATGATCACTCTCCCCAAGAGGATCCTTCACCACAAGGTCCCTAATTCTACCCGCCTCATTACATAGCACCAGATCCAAGACAGCTCGCTCCGTCGTCAGCTCCAACACACACTGTTCGAGGAAACTGTAAGATGTGTGTTGAACATTGGTAACATGTCTGCTTCCACCACCTCCATTGGCAGTGCATTCCACACCCCACCACTCTCTGTGAAAACCTTCCCTACACATCTCGCCTAAACTTTGCCCCTCTCACCATCATCCTGTGCCCTCTTGTAGTTGACCATTCCACACTGGGGAAAAGTCTCTGATGATCCACCATGTCGATGCCTCTCATAATTGTGTAACCTCCATCAGGTCACCCCTCAGCCTCCCTTTTTGTACTGAAAACAATCCGTGTTTATACAATCTCTCCTCATAACAACCCTCCTTGGCCAGGCAATGTTCTGGTAAACCTTCTTTACACCCTCTCCAAAGCATCCCCATCCTTCTGGTAGTGAGGTGAGCAGAACAGCAAGCAATATTCACATGTGGCCAACTAAAGTTTCATACAGCTGTAACATAACTTGCTAACTTTTATACTCGATGCCCCAGTCAATGCTGTCTGCCTTCTTCACCACTTCATCCACCTGTGTTACCATTTTAGGGATCTGTAGACTTGTACACACAGATCCCTCTGTAGGTCAATGTTCCTATGCGTTCTTCCATTTACTGTATAAATCGCTCAGATTGTCAAAAGTTGAATAGAAGATTAGTTCACAGAATGTATTCAAGTAATTTCCTGGAGAAGTACGTTCCAGTGTCAATCACAAAACAAGCTGTTTTAGACATGGTGATGTGTAAATGTGTGGCGTTTCCAACAAAAATAGTTTCCTTTCATTTGAGAAACAGCAGCAGAAGTGTTCCAGCCATTACTAATTCAAGGAATGTATTAGATTAAGCAAAGATATGGCACCAGTTTTAGCACTGCTGCCTCACAGCGTCAGGGACCCGGATTCATTCCAGTCTGGGCGACTGTCTGGAGTTTGCACATTCTCCCCGTGTCTGTGTGGGTTTCCTCCGGCTGCTCCTGTTCCCTCCCACAGTCCAAAAAATGTGCAGGTTAGGTGGATTGGCTGTGCTAAATTGCCCATTAGTGTCCAAGGTGTGTAGGTTAGGAGGATTAGCAACATATGCGGAGTTACAGGAAACCGGGCAGCTGCAGATCTATTAGTCTGACAGTGAGAGTATGGAAGATCCTATAATAATCTATAATAAAGGAAGTGAGAACAGAACACTTCGAAATTAATGGCAGGATTAGACAGGACCAACATGGATTTATGAAAGGCTGGCACGGTGACACAGTGGTTAGCATTGTTGTATCACAGCCACGGGCCCGGGTTCAATTCCAGCCTTGGGTGACTGTGTGGAGTTTCTCCATTCTCCCAGTGTCTGTGTGACTAGGACGCTTGCCGGGAGTTATAGTTTTTTTTTCTCGGGCCCCTAACCCTATAAATTAGTGTAGAGAGGATACCCGATCCTCTACACTGGCAGAGAATCCCACCCTCCCACCTCCTCTAACCTAATTATAAGAGTGGGGGAAGTTTGTTGTTTTGTTTTTAAATTTATTTTTCTGCTGGTAATTGCTTCAGGGATGGCAGTTCAGGCAGTGTGCTGCATCTCCTGTAGGATGTATGTGGTGAGGGAATCTAGTAGTGTTTCAGGGGATTTTACTTGTAGGAAGTGTGTTAGATTGCAGCTTCTGGAGGAGCGTGTAAAGGAGCTGGAGGTGGTATTAGAGGAACTCCGCATAATTCGGGAGGCGGAGGAGGACATTGATAGGAGTTATAAGGAGATAGTCACTCCTAGAAACCAGTCTTGGGTCACTGCCAGGAAGAGGGGAAAGAAGCAAGTGGGGGATCAATCCCCTGGGGCTGTTCCCCTCCAGAATAGGTTTTCGATCCTGGAGGCTACAGTTGAGGAGGTAACAACTGGGGATAGTCAAAGGGAGCAGGTCTCTGGGGGTGAGCCTATTGTAAAAGCTCAGGTGGTTAGGGGTAAGAGATTGGGCCTCGTGATTGGGGACTCCACAGTTAAGGGGACGGATAGGAGAGTCAGAGGTAATGGTAGGGACTCAGGGCTGGTGTGTTGCCTACCAGGGACTGGGGTCCGGGATGTATCGGAAAGGGTATTCAGGACTCTTAAGGGAGAGGGAGATCAACCCCAAGTTATAGTTCATGTGGGGACACATGACATAGGGAGATTAAGGGAAGGGGATATTAAGCAGAGATTTATGGAGTTGGGGTGGAAACTAAAGGCCAAGTCAGAAAGAGTAGTTATATCTGGACTCTTGCCTGTGCCACGGGATAGATTAGAGAGGAATAGGGAGGGGGAAAGTTTGAACTCGTGGTTGAGGGGATGGTGCAGGAGGGAGGGGTTCAGGTACTTCAGCAATTGGGGCTCATTCTGGGGAAGGTGGGACCTCTGTAAGAGTGATGGTCTACACCTGAACCAGAGGGGAATCAATATCCTGGGGGGTAAATTTGCAAAGGCTATGCAGGGAGGTTTAAACTGATTCGGAGGGGGGGTGGGATCCTGAGTAGAGGGGTTGAAAGTGAGGGGTGCATGGATGGGGACTGCAATGCACGGCATCGTGAGGGTGGGGCGGAGCAGGGTTTGAAATGCGTGTACTTTAATGCGAGGAGTATTCGCAATAAAGTGGATGAACTTGCAGCGTGGATCAGTACCTGGGACTTTGATGTTGTGGCCATTTCAGAGACATGGATAGAGCAGGGTCAGGAATGGATGCTGCAGGTCCCGGGGTTCAAATGCTTCAGTCGGAGTAGAGAAGGAGGTAGAAGGGGGGGGAGGGGTAGCTTTATTGGTCAGGGATTGTATCACAGTGTCAGAGAGGAGGTTTGATGAGGACTTGTCTGTTGAGGTAGTATGGGCGGAGATTAGAAATAGGAGAGGAGAGGTCACCCTGTTGGGAGTCTTTTATAGACCTCCAAAAAGTTCTAGAGAGGTTGAGGAAAGGATTGCGGAGACGATCCTGGTTAGGAGTGAAAGTAATAGGGTAATTGTTATGGGGGACTTTAACTTTACTAATATTGATTGGAATTGCTATAGCTCTAGCTCGTTAGAGGGGTCAGTTTTTGTACAAAGCGTGCAGGAAGGTTTTTTGACTCAGTATGTAGACAGGCCAACTAGAGGTGAGGCTATATTGGATTTGGTGCTGGGAAATGAGCCAGACCAGGTGTTAGATTTGGAAGTTGGTGTGCATTTTGGTGATAGTGACCACAATTCGGTTACGTACACCTTAGTGATGGACAGGGATAGGCATGAACCTCGGGCCAGTGGTTTTAGCTGGGGGAAGGGTAATTATGAGGCTATTAGGAGAGAATTAGGAAACATAGGTTGGACTAGGAGATTACAGGGACTGGGAACGTTCGAAATGTGGAGTTTTTTCAAGGAGCAGCTACTGCGAGTCCGTGATAGGTATGTCCCTGTCAGGCAAGGTGGAATTGGTAGGGCTAGGGAACCGTGGTGTACTAAAAAAGTTGATTCGTTGGTTCAAAAGAAAAAGGAGGCTTATGTTCAGATGAGACGTGAGCACTCGGATAGTGCACTAGAGAGCTTTAGATTGGCTAGGAGGGAGTTGAAGACCGAGCTAAGAAGGGCTAAAAGAGGACATGAGAAGACTTTGGCTGATAGGGTTAAGGAGAATCCTAAGGCGTTCTATAGGTATGTCAAGAACAGAAGGTTGGTTAGGACAAGGTTAGGGCCAGTTATAGACGGCAGAGGGAAGTTATGTGTGGAACCGGAGGAGATTGGTGAAGCATTGAACCAATATTTCTCTTCGGTGTTCACGCAGGGGGACATGGATATAGCTGAGGAGGACACTGGGTTGCAGGGGAGTAGAATTGACAGTGTTACAGTTGATAAGGAGGATGTGCTGGATATTCTGGAGGGTCTGAAAATAGATAAGTCCCCTGGTCCGGATGGGATTTACCCCAGGATTCTCTGGGAGGCAAGAGAAGTGATTGCAGAGCCTCTGGCTCTGATCTTCAGGTCATCGTTGGCCTCTGGTATAGTACCAGAAGATTGGAGGTTAGCGAATGTTGTCCCATTGTTTAAGAAGGGGAACAGAGACTTACCCGGGAATTATAGACCGGTGAGTCTCACTTCTGTTGTGGGCAAGGTTTTGGAAAAAATTATTAGGGATAGGATTTATAGTTATTTGGAGAGCAATGAGTTGATTGGAGATAGTCAGCATGGTTTTGTGGAGGGTAGGTCGTGCCTTACTAACCTTATTGAGTTTTTTGAGAAAGTGACCAAAGAGGTGGATGGGGGTAAGGCAGTGGACGTGGTGTATATGGATTTTAGTAAGGCGTTTGATAAGGTTCACCATGGTAGGCTTCTGCAGAAAATGCAGATGTATGGGATTGGGGGTGATCTAGGGAACTGGATCAGAAATTGGCTAGCGGATAGGAGACAGAGGGTGGTGGTTGATGGTAAGTATTCGTCATGGAGTTCGGTTACGAGTGGTGTGCCTCAGGGATCTGTTTTGGGGCCACTGCTGTTTGTGATTTTTATTAATGATCTGGATGAGGGTATAGTTGGGTGGATCAGTAAATTTGCTGATGACACCAAAGTCGGAGGTGTGGTAGATAGTGAGGAAGGGTGTCATAGTTTGCAGGAAGACTTAGACAGGTTGCAGAGCTGGGCCGAGAGGTGGCGGATGGAGTTTAATGCAGAGAAGTGTGAGGTAATTCACTTTGGTAGGAATAACAGATGTGTTGAGTATAGGGCTAACGGGAGGACTTTGAATAGTGTGGAGGAGCAGAGGGATCTAGGTGTATGTGTACATAGATCCCTGAAAGTTGGGAATCAAGTAGATAAGGTTGTTAAGAAGGCATACGGTGTCTTGGCGTTTATTGGTAGGGGGATTGAATTTAGGAGTCGTAGCGTCATGTTGCAACTGTACACAACTCTGGTGCGGCCGCACTTGGAGTATTGTGTGCAGTTCTGGTCCCCACATTACAGGAAGGATGTGGAGGCTTTGGAGAGGGTGCAGAGGAGGTTTACCAGGATGTTGCCTGGTATGGAGGGGAGGTCCTATGAGGAGAGGCTGAGGGATTTGGGGTTGTTTTCGCTGGAAAGAAGGCGGCTAAGAGGGGATCTTATTGAAACATATAAGATGGTTAGAGGTTTAGATAGGGTGGATAGTGATAGCCTTTTTCCTCGGATGGAGAAATCTAGCACGAGGGGGCATGGCTTTAAATTAAGGGGGGGTAGTTATAGGACGGATGTCAGGGGCAGGTTCTTTACCCAAAGGGTGGTGAGGGATTGGAATGCCCTGCCTGCTGCAGTTGTAAATGCGCCTAGTTTGGGGGTGTTTAAGAGATCCGTGGATAGGTTTATGGATGAAATGGGATTGGTTTAGGTTAGTGGGTCATTGTTTGTTTTTTTTTAACTGGTTGGCACAACATCATGGGCCGAAGGGCCTGTTCTGCGCTGTAATGTTCTATGTTCTATGTGTGTGTTTCCTCTGGGTGCTCCGGTTTCCTCCCACACTCCAAAGATATGTATGGTAGATGAATCGCCATGATAAAATTGTCTTTGGTGAACCAAGATGTGTAGATTAGGTGGATTAGCCCTTGTAAATTTGTGATGTTATGGGGCGCGGACCTTGGTAAGATACTCTGTCAAACTGTCTCGATAGGTGGAATGACGACCTCCTACATGAGGGATTCTATAGTTGGAATGATTCACACACAAGAGGTTATTAAAGAAAATTGGAGCACATGGGATTGGGAGCAATATACCAGCATGGATTGGGAACTGGTTAGTGGACAGAAACAAGGAGTTGGAATAAATAGGTTATTTTTGGGTTATGATGTGGAGATGCCGGCGTTGGACTGGGACAAACACAGTAAGAAGTGTCACAACACCAGGTTAAAGTCCAGCAGGTTTATTTGGTAGCAAGTTAGTGGCGTTTGCTTCCAGATAAACCTGATGGACTTCAACCTGGTGCTGTGAGAGAATTACCTGTTTTTGGATTGACGACCTTGAACTAGTGGAGTACAGCAGCTATCCAGAATCTATATCAATGATATGGATGTGGGGATCAAATATAATATTTCCAAATTTGCGAATAATAGAAAACCATGTGGAAATCTGAATTGTGAGAAGGATGCAATGATGTTTGAAGGGGAAGTGGAGAGGCTCAGGGAGTGGACAGATGTTTTCCAGCTGGACTACAAGGTGGAAAAATGTGAGGTTATCGAATTGTGTAGGAAAAACAGACATTAAGACATCTCCAAATATATTTTGATGTCCTTGTTCATGAGGCACTGAAAGCGAAGATGAGAGCAATTAAAATAACAAATGGTATGTTAGACATTATTCTAAGAGGATTTGAGTTGAGGAAAAAGATGTCTTCCTGTAATTATCTGCAGCCTTGCTGAGACCAACCTGGAGAATTGTGGACAGTTTTGGTCTCCTGACTGAAGCAAAGATGTACTTGGCATGTAAAGAAGGTTCATTAAAATAGGTCCAGGGACAGATGGATTGTCCTCTGATGAACAAAAACACTTTATTCTCAGGCCTTTAGAAGAATGATAGCTGAACGTATTCAAACCTACACTATTTTACAGAGTTCAATAGGCCAGATTCAGAAAGGATGTTTCCCCTTGCTGGAGGGTCTGAAACCTGAGACACAGTCTGAGAATAAGGGGCAGTTATTTAGGCTGAGATGAGGGGTATTTGTTTCCCATTAGAATGCTGGTGAATCAAGGAATGCAGGGATAATGTTGGAAATGGTGTTGAAGCAGAGGATCAGCCATGGTCACATTGAATGATGGAGTGGATTTGAAGGACAGAATGGATGACTCCTGCTCCTGTTTCTTAACGATCTTATTGCAATAGGAATGGAAGGTAAGAGTAAGAAGGTTTTGCTGCAGTTTTACACGTCCTTCATTAGAACACAACTAGAGTAATGTGTATAGTGTTGAGTTATTTACTTAAGAAAGGATAGAATTCTATTAGAACCAGTTCAGAGAAAGTTCACTCGGCTGATTCCTGGGATGGAGAGGTTTATTTTCTGAGGAAAATTTCAGATTGGAACAAAATCTGTTAAAGTTTAGAAGATTAAAAGGTGATCGCATTGAGGAGATGAAACAGAGTAATTGCTGAGAGGCTGTTTCTTTTTGTCCAGGACAAGGGGACAGATTTTAAAATGTAATTATCAGTCCCTTAAGACTGAGATGAGGAGAATTTATTTTTTAGATGGTCACTGGTCAGTGGAATTCTCTTCCCTGGAGACTAGTGGAGGCAGAGTCATTGAATATATTCAAGGCTGAGTTAAGAATGATTTTGGATTGAGGAGTGAATAAGGGTTACAGGGAGTGACGGGAAAAAGTTGTGACTACAATTAGAACAGCCATGATGGAGTCTGCTCGAGGGGCTGAATGGCCTTCTGCTGCTCCTAGTTATTTTGTTCTGACCCCAATACATCCTTCAGACTGCTCTCTGTGACCAGTGATGGATACACAAGCTCTATGTTTTGTCCTCACCAGACACTCTCCTGTGCCCATTCATTAGGCCACCCACTCAACCCATCTCACCAGCAGTAATGACCCACTCTGTCCCCAGGCCTTCCTGATCCAGCACTTCATCTTCCATTGGTGTAAGGATGGCAAGACCTGGATGTCTCCACTCTTCTTCACTCATTCCCTGATGATGTTTGTTCTCTTTCCAAACACACAAATTGTTCATCACCATCAAACACATGCTCTAGCCCAGGGGTGTCCAACGTGTGGACCAAGGGGTGAATGTGACCCTCGCAGCCCCTCAATGCGGCCCCCGGAGCGAGTTTCCAGAATCTCAGTCACACAGTTCAGTTTGAATGGAAGAATCTGTATGGAGCTCCTCCAATCACAGGCCGTTTCTTTCCCATGTTTGCTGCTGATGGGTTTTTGAGCCAAACTGCAGCAAATGTGGGAGAGAAACAATTTGTGATTGATCAGGATTAAACTCGAATCATCATCTTTATTTATTCCTCATTATTGTGCTCAGCAAGTTGTTTCTTTTCATATCTCAGTTTAGTTTTTAATTGAAATTTCTGCTGTGCCAAACTTGATCATTCTGAAATTTACTCATTGGCCCCTTGAGTGAGAAAAACATTGCCATGTGTTTGCCCAGTGAATATGTTGGTGAACCCTGCTCTAGTCTATGCTGGTGCCAGCCTAACGGACATGTCTCTGACAGTCAATGCTGCTGCCTTTGCATTGCCGGTGTCTGGGTGGAGATGTTCTTTCTACAATTTCCCTCTCATCCTTATTCACATATCAGGCTGTGCTGCACTCACCGTGTCAGAACACATCAGGACATTGATCCTTTTCCACACTGTAACCACGTGTCTGAAACCTGCTCACCTCCCAGCAATCTCCATCCAGACTGGCTTGTAATGATGGGATAACCTCCTCCCATCCTGAGGGAACAGGACCTCCCTCCGAGCCTGAGCAGCCGGGAGGAGCCCCTCCAGGGAGGAATTAGTGATTGGGGGGTAACCCTTGCTCTGCTTTCTGACTTTTCAGCCCCTCATTCAGTAAGCAGAGCTCCCTCGCTGCTCCCTCCAGAGCTGCTGTGTTTGAAAGTCCTGCTGGCTGCCTTTGGAGATGGTGCCAGCATTGCCTGAACCGGGACTGCCCCCTGCCCAGGCTGCCTCAGTGGGCAGCTCCCCCTGCCTGCCAGCCGTTAATTGTCCGCCTCTGACAATATCACCTTCATAACTCTGCCTATCCTGCCCACACAGACACACCACCCATTTCCAATCCCCATGTTGGGAATTCACAGCTTCTGGGAAAATCACAGCCATTATCTTCACCCTCACCACAAACTGCATTCCCAAACCACTGACCATCCCATGTCCCTCCCGAGCCACTCCGAGTAAGGACATGGGGATCCTGTGATTATGGTCCTGTCCCATCATCACTTTTACCATTTAATCACTCCTGTAATTCCAGTTTGTCCTTTCTTTGTTTCATCCCCAGCCACCCACCGCTGTCCCTTCAAACCTGTCAATTCACTGCCAGTTCCCAGTTCCAATGGAAGCTCAAACTTTACCCCTGTTTCTCTCTTCACAAATATTTCCCTAACCTGCTGAGCATTTCCAGTTTATTTATATTTCATTTTCAGCATTGAGTATTTCCTCATTCTACAGAAATGCAAGTTGTGTTTTTGGAATGTCTCCTACAATACATTATTATTGTTATTAACAGTATTATATAAAACACTGGGGATTGAGCCTGATTCCTGTTATTTCTCTCTCTGGTCTCCAGTCTGGAATTTAACGCTCTCACAGATTCTTGTGCTGAGGATCTCGTCTCCGCTCTCTGTACAAACCAGTCACTGAGGGGTCTGAACCTGGGATCAAACTCCTTCACAGATCAATCTGTCCCTGCTCTCCGCCGCCTCATACGGACCTGTAGGAGTCTGGAATGGATCTTGTGAGTGTTTGTGTTAATTTTTAGTGTAACAATTAAAATATAAATGGATTTAAAATATAAATGGGCCTGAATCTTCCAAGCAGCAGCAATGATAAGCAGATTGCCGGCATGTGTGAAAATTCCCCCAACCTGAAACTGCTGCATATTTCTCCCAGAATCTTCAGCACAGTGACCCCGGGGAGCTCCATCAGAGCAGAGTCGGGGAAGAGAGAGAACACACCCTATTTACAGCACAGTGACCCCGGGGAGCTCCGTCAGAGCAGAGTTGGGGAAGAGAGAGCACACACCCTATTTACAGCACAGTGACCCCGGGGAGCTCCGTCAGAGCAGAGTCGGGGAAGAGAGAGCACACACCCTATTTACAGCACAGTGACCCCGGGGAACTCCGTCAGAGCAGAGTCGGGGAAGAGAGAGCACACACCCTATTTACAGCACAGTGACCCCGGGGAGATCCATCAGAGCAGAGTCGGGGAAGAGAGAGCACACACCCTATTTACAGCACAGTGACCCCGGGGAACTCCATCAGAGCAGAGTCGGGGAAGAGAGAGCACACACCCTATTTACAGCACAGTGACCCCGGGGAGATCCATCAGAGCAGAGTCGGGGAAGAGAGAGCACACACCCTATTTACAGCACAGTGACCCCGGGGAGCTCCGTCAGAGCAGAGTCGGGGAAGAGAGAGCACACACCCTATTTACAGCACAGTGACCCCGGGGAGCTCCATCAGAGCAGAGTCGGGGAAGAGAGAGCACACACCCTATTTACAGCACTGCGACACCGGGAGCTCCATCAGAGCAGAGTCAGGGAAGAGAGAGCACACACCCTATTTACAGCACAGTGACCCCGGGGAGCCCCGTCAGAGCAGAGTCGGGGAAGAGAGAGCACACACCCTATTTACAGCACAGTGACCCCGGGGAGCTCCATCAGAGAGAGCACACACCCTATTTACAGCACTGAGACACCGGGAGCTCCATCAGAGCAGAGTCGGGGAAGAGAGAGCACACACCCTATTTACAGCACAGTGACCCCGGGGAGCTCTGTCAGAGCAGAGTCGGGGAAGAGAGAGCACACACCCTATTTACAGCACAGTGACCCCGGGGAGATCTGTCAGAGCAGAGTCGGGGAAGAGAGAGCACACACCCTATTTACAGCACAGTGACCCCGGGGAGCTCCGTCAGAGTCGGGGAAGAGAGAGCACACACCCGATTTACAGCACAGTGACCCCGGGGAGCTCCATCAGAGCAGAGTCGGGGAAGAGAGAGCACACACCCTATTTACAGCACAGTGACCCCGGGGAGCTCCGTCAGAGTCGGGGAAGAGAGAGCACACACCCTATTTACAGCACAGTGACCCCGGGGAGCTCCGTCAGAGCAGAGTCGGGGAAGAGAGAGCACACACCCTATTTACAGCACAGTGACCCCGGGGAGCTCCATCAGAGCAGAGTCGGGGAAGAGAGAGCACACACCCTATTTACAGCACAGTGACCCCGGGGAGCTCCGTCAGTGATAGTTGATGGGGGGAGTGAATGGGTTGGTGTGTCGCTGGATGAATGGTTAGTCAGGGAGCTGGGGAGAGGTTGGAGGATTAGTTCTGGGTGTCGGGGGAGTGGATGAGTTGTATTGTGTTGGGTTGGAGGGTTAATCGGGAGTTTGGATGGTGACTGGGAGTTGGTCATGTTGTTGGGGTCTAAACAGATGTGGTTGTGTGGTGGGGGGTTGGGATTGGTTAATAGCTTTGAAGAGGGTAGTGGGGTGGGGTTGGTTCTGGGGGAATGAGTTTAAGTCAGAGGTTTAGTCAAGAATGTATTCAAGAGGCAGCTGGATAGAGCACTTGGGGTGAACGGGATTAAAGGTTATGGGGAGAAAGCAGGATGAGGCTATTGAGTTGGATGATCAGACATGATGGTGATGGATGGTGGAACAGGTTCGAAGGGCCAAATGGCCTCCTCCTGCTCCGATCTTCTATGTTTCTATGTCAGGTGAGGAGAGGTTGGCTCAGGATGAGGCCAAGTTGGGAGGGTTAGTCCGATTAGTTTAAGGGCTCATGGGAGGTCACCAGGCTGGAGGGGAGGTAGGGATGAGTGGGTCTAGTCAGATTGTGGGAGGTGTAGTATGGGGAATCAGTGGGAAGTGATTGGCGGACTCGGTTGTGCTAGTCAGGTATTAGCCCAGGTGGTGAGCTGTCTAACATTACCTGAGTAACTATCCAGGTAAATTTTGTGGATCTGTCCCAAGTCTCTGACTCTAACTGCAGCAGGGGACTTCCCCAATAGTAGTTACTACCTCTGGGACAATTCCCAGGTAGATCAGTGTGTCAGGACATCCACAGGGTCCCGATGCTCATCTTCAGTTGTGTGTCTGGGTCTCTGGTGATCCAGAAACCAGAAGATTTGTCCCATTAACTCCAGTCTCCTGTTATTTACCCTGTTGTTCAATCTGTTTATTTCCTGTTTCATCTTTAATCTGTTTCAGGCTGGAGAGGAATCAGTTCAGTTCAAATGGAAGGAGACAGCTGGAGCCGCTGCGGGGATCCAGATCAGGACTGAGAGTGACAGTGTGAACATTTCAATCTCTGAACATTGCTGCTCCATCGGTTACAGTGAAATCCTGAATTGTGAAGATCTTCGACAGCTCCTTCCAAACCCTTCATTCCTGCCCCTCTCCCTCCCTATTCCATCAGCCCCTCCGGCCTGGCAGTGATCTCCCTGCTTACCTGGTTTCCCAGCTGGAAAACTGTTGTAGTTTTAGTCTCCACATTGAAGGAAAGATTGCTGCAAACCATTGTTTAAGCAGCAATGTGTTGTCAGTGTTCTCAGCAACAGAGTCTTCACCCTCCTTTCAAAATGGAGCAGCAGAGATCATTCTCCAGAGAGAGGGAACAGTGTGTGTGATTCTGACAGTACCCAGCAGAGGACAGATTGGTCAATCTTGTCAGAGTTTCCTCTCTGTCTCTGTGAATGAATTAAAGGCTCCACCAGCCTCTCCTCAAAACCTCTTTCACTGTCTGGGGATTAAAGTCACACAATGCCACCATCTGCTGGCGGCTCACACCTACTGCAGGCGCTGCTCTGTGTGAGCCTCAGACAAGTTCAGTCAGTCCCATGTCTGCATCTGGGAACCGGTTACTGCAGTGTGAATATTGAACAATATTGACAGGGATTGGAGTTTACAGCAGGAACCTCGCCTGGTGAATTAACCCTTTTATCACCAGACACTGTACATGAACTCTGTTCCCTCATTCCCTATGGGAGATATTGTCTGGAGATTGTCCTTAGGGATGATCTCAGACTGTAATGTGTACATTTGGTGCAGTTATTAGACACTAATCCCATTCAGAATGGGAGTGGGTAAACTGTGCTGCACTCTGTAATTCCTGTATCAGACATTCAGTGTTTAATCTTCCACAGTGGATCTTACTAATGGATCTTTTAATATTTCCCAGATAATTGTCTCAATCTCACAGACTGATACTTTGAAAATTGGAAATACAAACATTTTGAGACTCAATTACAACCATTCATCAATTTTGTCCACGCTCAAACAGAAAATAATTTCCAAACAAACTATTCCCCTTTTCCTTTTGCTTTACAATTCCACAGGTTGACACAGAGAGCAGTTCCATTGGAATCCAAACCTGCCAATTATCAACATCAACACAAGTTCCCACATATTTACCTGGGAAAGTTTCAGTGTTGACTTTGGTGAAGCAGGGTGTTGATTCCTTAACCCACAACACGCACGCACACACACATACACACACACACATACACACATACACACACACACACATACACACACACACACACACACACACATACACACACACACATACACACACACACACACACACATACACACACACACACACACACACACACACATACACACACGCACACACACACACGGTAAATGTTAATTCAATTATTTCTGGAACTGTTAAAATCCCAAATGCACAGGTTGATTAAAGTGTTTCCAAACCAAAGGTGGAATATGTTTCTGATTTATAATCTGAATCACACAGGGGCACTGACATTCGCCCACAAAAACATACAATCACAAGCATAATCTCACACACACACACACACACACACACACACACACATTCACACAGAGACACAGTGGCACAATCATGGAACCAAACATACAGATACATAATCATACACATACACACATCTGTGCATCCTACACACATCCCTCCAGACACACACACTGATACACACAGACACAAACTGACACCAACACACACACATTCACACACTGACAAACTCACACACAAGTTCCAGGCCACAGAGATACACACTCCCTGAAACACACACATACAAAGCTGGACAAGTCCACACTCTTACCCATGTACTGACACACAGAGAGACTTCAGAGGGAAACACAGAATCTCTCTTAAATACACACAACACACATCACAAACCCATGCATTACAGCGGTTAATAAATTCTCAGCACCCCATAAACAAATGAAATTTAATTTAGACAACAGTGATAACATTTCCTCTGAAACCGACATCCCTAGACCGAAAATAACAAATGGACACTGGGGCAGCACTGGACAGGATCGGAGCCTCGGAAATACAGTTTCCTCTTTCCTTGTTCCTTATATCTCACTGAGCAGATCCAGAGCTATCGCACAGAAAGCTAGAATTCACAATTTCACTCTGTCCCTGCACACTCACCCCAGCTTTATTTAATTTCTGAATGTATGATTTATTTTGGATTGTCTCAAATATCTCAGGACTGATGCATGATGTCAGATATGACCATTATTTATCAAACTGTTTATTTTACCATGACAGATATTACCTGGGGTTTGTCAGATTGTTGTTTTTCATCCATCTGCAGTTGCAGATGTCAGCGTTGAAAAGTAGAGAGATATTCTATACCATTAAAAACATCACATTGAATCAGGGAAATTCTTCAAAGACTATGAATTAATCACTTTCAAATTAGTATCATTTCTTCAGAACAAACTATTCACATCATCTATTATTACAATTTAAACTCACTTTATTGTGTTGTCTGTGCTAGTTTTAACTGAACACTGCTCAGTATGTGATATGATCTGTGTTACTGAGTTTTGAAAGAGAAAGGGTTAATGCTGCTGCTCTGTAATTGTAATGGATATTCCTAATTTTATCATCTGTATCACTGTAGGTATTTGTAATTAAATATTGCATTTTTTTATGTTCAATGCTAATTAGTAATCACTGCACTCCTGAAACTAATACATACACAAGCTAATAAAGAGTGGGGGACTAGGATAAATACTGCAGCTAACAGTGAGAGTGAAACTAAAAAGACCGTAAGATACAGGAGCAGAATTCAGCTGTTCTGCTCATTGAGTCTCCTCCGTCATTTAATCACAGCTGATAACTTTCTCAACCCCATTCTCCCACCTTTCCAATCAACTGCCTGTCTTTCCCTGTCTTAAATACAATCAATGAGAGAGAGAGTAAGCAGAACATGTGAGGGGGAGGGTCAGTGAAGAGTGAGGGTGCGGGGAGAGGGCGATGGGAGATAGTGTGAGGGAAGGAAGTGAGGGAGGAATAAATTCAGAGTGAATGAGGAGGAGAGATGGTGAGGGGAGCTGATGAGGAGAGAGAGTGATGGGGAGAGACAGAGGAGAGAGCAAGAGGACAGGGTGTGAGAGAGGGATGGGGAGAGTGTGTCAGGAATGGAGCGAGCTGGTGTGTGAGTGAGGGGGGGAATGGGGTGGGAGTGATAGGACAAGAGGCTGAGGGAGAAAGGGTGATGTCAGTGAGGGGGAGACACTGAGAGTATAGGGGAGAGAGTGGGGGAAGATTTTCGAAGAATAGTGTGAGATGCGGTGACTGAACAGGAGATATTGTAAGGGACAGATAGAGTGGGGGGAGGGATCATGAGGGTAGATAGAGTGAAGGGAGAGATAGGGAGGGGCGAAAGTGAGGGGAGGGAGCATTGGGAGATAGATTGAATGAAGAGGGGAGGGAAGGGACAGGTTTAGTGGGAGAAGGTGAGTGAATGAGGGAGAGTGAGTCGGGGGGGAAGAGGGAATGACTGGGAGAGAGCGCAATGGGAGATAGATTGAGTGAAGAGAGAGGGGGAAGGCATTCTGAGGGGGAGAGAAGGTGAATGAATGAGGGAGACAGAGGAAGGAGAGTGTAAGGGGAGAGAGTGAGAAGAGAGTGCAATGGGAGATAGATTGAGTGAAGAGAGAGGTGAGGGGGAGAAAAGTTGACTCAATGAGGAAGTGAGAGTCAGGAGGGAGAATGAAGGGGAGAGAGAAAGGGCAAGAGTAAGTGAGAGAGTGAGTGAGGGGTAGAGTGTGAAGGGAGATGGAGTGCTTTATCCAAGGAATGTTTCATCATATTTTTATTAATGTAGGAAAAGCAGGAATTAAATTGCTCAGCATCCCAGTGTGGCCTCGTGTTTATTTCAATCAGCCCCTTCACATTCAAACATGAAGGTGAAGTTTTGAATACTGTCTGTGTCAGTGTTTGTGGATTCAGTCCTTCTCTCACTTTTTTCACCTGTCTGAAGAATTTGAATGATAGACATTGTTGAATCATTCCTGGAACTGGTGAATCTTCAGGGGTGACAATCTCATCAAACTAACAAAGAACTGTATCTTTATTCATCCATCATTTCCAATCTCTGAATAGCTCACACACATTTCCAGAATGCAGGAAGCTCTCAATAATCTCCAATTATTTCCCAAAACAATTGTTCCCACTTTACTGTGAGCAACATTCCACTGACACTCCCAAAGCAGCAACAGAAAAGTGACTGGTTATTTTAAACTTTTAACCTGAGCTCTTTGAACTTACCAGTCACTCACATTGTACAGAAATGTTGACCCTGTTTTGATGAGAGTGACCAGATTAACATTAAATCATGAAAGCAGTTTCCGTACTGAGATTAACCACATTGGCAGCAATTCCAGAATATCAGAGACATTGCTGTGTGTACTGTGTGAATCCAGCTGTGAAATATCGGAATATTTTTCAGCTTCCACATTTTATTGTTTAATAAAAGACATTATTCCATCCATTTTCAATCTAAATCGTGTCAATTTACATCTCCCTGCACTGAAACTCTCCATGGAATAACTCTTTGCAATTTGATATTTCCAGCTATACTGCTTCCAGTGCTGGCTAATGTTTTGTGTCCTTGGCAAACCAGGGTGTTTAGCATTCTGTCACATTAAATGGTCAACAAATATGTCAAAACTGTGGATACATTTCAGTGTGTGGGGGTGGGGGAGGTTGTCAGCATGTGGGTCAATGTATTTAAATCTCAAATATGTGCAGTTGTCGGCCGTTTGACTGAACGAACCTGATCCAGTGGTGAAAATGTGGAACAAGAATTTTCAGAGAATAATATGAGACAGATGAGGCTCTTCGACCTGTTCACGGGACAACTAATATCATAATTAATTCAATATCTGGCTCACAGCTATGCATGTTATGATGTACCAAGTAATCATCCAGATTCTTTACAAAGGATGTGACACAACCCACCTCTACCAGCCTCCAGGAAGTAGATTTCAGACCATCACCTACCACCAAGTAAGACAAAATGGTCATATTCCCCACACGTCCTGCCTCTGACCCTTCAATTAATGGGAACGGATAGAAACGGATGCTCCTTATCCACTCGATCAATGGCCCTCATAATCTTGCACGCCTAAATTAAGTCACCCCTCAGTCATCGTTGCTCCAGTAAAAACAATCCAAGCCTCTCAATTCTATTTTCATAAGACCCTTGTCAGACCCCACTTGGAGTACTGTGCGCAGTTCTGGTCGCCTCACTACAGGAAGGATGTGGAAGCTATTGAGAGGGTGCAGAGGAGATTTACAAGGATGTTGCCTGGATTGGGAGGCATGCCTTATGAAGATAGGTTGAGGGAGCTGGGACTTTTCTCCCTGGAGAGACGAAGGTTGAGAGGCGATCTGATAGAGGTTTATAAAATATTGAGAGGAATAGATAGGGTGGATTCTCAGAGGCTATTTCCCAGGGCTGAAATGGTCGCTACGAGAGGACACAGATTTAAGGTGCTGGGGAGCAGGTACAGAGGAGATGTTAGGGGTAAGTTTTTCACTCAGAGGGTGGTGAGTGAGTGGAATCGGCTGCCGTCAGTGGTGGTGGAGGCGAACTCGCTGGGGTCTTTTAAAAGACTTCTGGATGAGTATATGGGATCTAATGGGATTGAGAGTTACACATAGGCCTGGTAGGTAGGGATATGATCGGCACAACTTGTGGGTCGAAGGGCTTGGTTGTGCTGTAGTGTTCTATGTTCTATAACTTTAATCTTCTAACACAGGCAACCCTCTTGTGAAGCTGCTCTGTGTTTCCATGCACTGTCTTGGGACTCCCTGGCCTGTAGTTCGCTGGTTTGTATCCTCTAGAATATCTTCCGATTTTCAGTGCTTTTACCAGCCAGAGTATACCCGTGTACCCTCTTTACTTTTCTAATTACTTTCTTAAGCTCCGTTCTGTACTTGAATAATGCATCCATCGTTTTAGTGCTCCTTCACAACTAAAAGTACATTTATTTGTCGTGCTAACCTGTATATCTCTGGTCATTATGGATATTCGAGCTAGTTAGTCCTTGCTAACATACTTGAGGGAATATTTTGGGATTGCACAGTCCCCATTTCCTATTTCAGAATCCCCACCTGTACTTCAGCAGATCCTCCAACAATCGCTGCTCCTCTCTACCTCGGCAAGATCATTATTGAACCAAACGCCACTCCTGCTCAGTCCAAAGCAAGGTTTCGTTGTGAAGTGCTGAAGGTTTGATCTATACCAACTGTGCCTGAATGGAGTTTTAAGTTCAACATGCTGAAAGATCGCCAATCAGTCCAATTTATTTTTTTGGTTACAGTTGATTTATTTTGCGTTACGTTGGGATTTCCATGTGGCTCGCAGCCTGGAATTTGTCAAAGAACAGAAGGTTTCAGATTCAATCCCTCTCCCTTGGCAGAGACGAGTTCTGAACAGGCTTTAGGGAGCCTGTGTTCCTTATCTGGGCATTGGAATGGAAACAATATGCACTGAATTGGCCCAGAGGTGACGTTTGGAGTGACCAATTCTGTTTGTATTTAATCGAACGATCCACGTGGGGTTCTGATCAATTCACTGTCGAGTTAGCGAGGAACATTTGGAGTTTTAACTCTGCTAACAGTCCATCTTGTTCAGAAAGTCGGGATGAAGAACCTGGGAACCAAGCTCACAAGGAGAGACAACATCTGGAAGACGAGGACAAAAAACTGACTCCGTGTGACAGTGAAATCCTGAGCAGGTTTTAATTGCAAGTGGAAATCAATCGTAAGTTAAATACAGTAAGAGATAGTGAGCATTCATTTATGTCTTACATGTAGCTTCAGGAAAAAAACGGAAATTGTGTTTAAGTATTTAAAATCAACTTTGTGTCTTTATTCTCTGCAGACTTTAAAACACAGGTTTGGAAACATAAGTGGCACCCGAGCTGTGACCCGACAAGAAACAGAGGTGGAAGTTGCTCCGGGTTAGACTCTGGAAACTTTTGAAGTGATTTTGACAAACCTGATATTGACTCTGATCCAATAAATGCAGTAAATGGTATTATAGCTTAAGCAATGGCGGGGGGTGGGGGGGGTAACTCTAGAGCCAGCTGCAAGAAGAAATGATCTTTTGATAGTATTGTGGGGGTAAGGAGTGGATAGATTCACTTGGCTGATACCCCAGGCGTTCAGGGAATAGAAGATATTTCATTAGCACAAAGCGAGTTCCTGAGCTAAATGGCCCCATTCCCTCTCTTAGTTTACACCAGATGGAACGGAGAAAATGGCAGAGTGTTAGAAATGGGAAGAAACGTTGAGAAATAAACTCCATTAAAAAAAAAGGCCACATTGGGTGGAAATTGGCATCAATAGTGAAGAAGATCTGGGATCCCTCAAAAAGGGTGTGGAGCCCAAGGGGAGCGAGCAGATGAAATGATTAAAGTTACAGTGATTGCGAGTTGTTTTGGGGCAGTTAGAGGGAAAAATAAAGGGAAGTTAAGTGATGAAATGATAAACTGGAGAAAGCAGATTCAGCAATAGAGTAATAATGAAGATGAGAGAGCATATTGTAGATACAAAAGCAAAGAACGTGTAGGAGGATGCTAAAATTAAAATGGATAGAATGTAGGGAAAGGTGAAAGAACTTTGAGTTGAAGTGGCAGATCAAGAAAAAAAGAAACCAAGCTAATATGAGAAGATAAGAACTAAGAGCAGGAATAGTAGGCCATCTGGCTCCTGGAATCTGTTCTGCCATTCAATAAGATGGCTTATCTTATCGTGGACTCAGCTCCATTATCCCGCCTGGTTACACTAGCCCTTAAACCATCTACTGTTTAAAAAATGATCTATCCTTGCCTTAAAAACATTCAGTTATGTCGTCTCAACTGCTTCACTGGGCAGAGAATTCCACAAATTCCCAACACTTTGAGTGAGGAACTCTGTCCTCAACTCAGTCCTCAATATAGGGGCATGAAGTGGTCTTGGCAGACAGGATTAAGGAAAATCCAAAGGCATTTTACTCCTATGTTAGGAACAAAAGGGTGGTTAGAGGAAAAATCGGTCCCCTCAGGGACAGAGGAGGGGAACTGTGCTTAGAGTCCAAGGGAATGGGGGAGATCCTGAATGAATACTTTGCGTCAGTATTCATAAAGGAGAGGGACTTGTTGTCTGGTACTGTCTTGGAGGGAGCTATAGACCAGTTGAAGGAAATATCCATTACGAGGGAGGAAGTGTTAGGATTTTTAGGTAGTATTAAAACCTCGTGTCGAACGAGGGACATACAGGCGATGGGTCGTACTGGGGCTGCTCTTGGTTGTTCGAGTTTGGCCTAGTGCTTCATGTGGTTAGTGTGTGCCTAAACTGGGCAAGATACTGGGCAAGACGACAGCTCAGTGACTATCGCTGATTGCTGTGCAGACACATGGATTTGGGCCGGTGTCTGTGGGAGTTTGCGCATTCTCCCCGTGTCTGCGTGGGTTTTCTCCAGGCGCTCTGGTTTCCTCCCACACCCCAAAGATGTGCTGTTAGGCTGATTGGCAGGAATAATTTGTCCCTAAATCAGTTTCCCTCAATCTGGATGGCCATAAAACATTAGATAGGGGTCATGGGGGGAGAGGGGGACTGGTGGTGTTGAGGTGGCGGCGCGGGCTCGTTGGGCCGAAGGGCCTGTTTCCCGGGCTGATTTTGTTCTTTATAAATCTCCAGGGCCTGATGGTATTTATCTCAGGCTGCTTAGGGAGGCGAGAGATGAAATTGCTGGGCCTCTGAAGCGAATCTTTGTCTCTTCCTTGGGCACAGGTGAGGTCCCAGAGGACTGGAGGATAGCGAACGTGGTACCGTTGTTTAAACAGGGCAGTAGGGATAACCCTGGTAACTATAGGTTGGTGAGTTTGACATCAGTGGTAGGGAAGTTGTTGGAGAGGATTCTAAGAGATAGGATGTATAAGCATTTGGAGAGTTACGATCTGATTAGGGATACGCAGCATGGCTTTGTAAAGGGGAGGTCGTGTCTTATGAATCTGGTAGAATTTTTTGAGGAGGTGACAAAAACGGTCGATGAAGGACGAGCCATGGATGTCGTCTGTATGGATTTCAGTAAGGCGTTTGACAAAGTCCCTCATGGTAGGTTGGTAGTAAAGGTTAAGGCTCATGGGATACGTGGCCAGGTATCTAGATGGATAGAGAACTGGCTTGCAAAGAGGAGTCAGAGAGTAGTAGTGGAGGGGTCCTTTTCTAGCTAGAGGTCTGTCACTAGTGGTGTGCCGCAGGGTTCCGTACTGGGACCTCTGCTATTTGTAATATATATAAATGATTTGGAAGAGGGAGTAGGTGTTGTGATCAGCAAGTTTGCAGATGACACGAAGGTGGCTGGACTTGCTGATAGTGATGAACAGTGTCAGGCAATACAGCAGGATATAGATAGGCTGGCAAACTGGGCAGAGAAATGGCAGATGGAATTTAATCCAGATAAATGTGAGGTGATGCATTTTGGAAGAAATAATGTAGGGGGGAGTTATACAATAAATGGTAGGACCATCAAGAGTATAGAAACACAGAGGGACCTAGGGGTGCAAGTCCACAAGTCCTTGAAGGTGGCAGCACAGGTGGAGAGTGTGGTGAAGAAAGCCTGTGGTATATTAGCCTTTATAGGAAGGGGTATAGAGTATAAAAGCTGGTGTCTAATGTTGCAGTTGTACAGAACACTGGTTAGGCCGCATTTGGAGTACTGCGTCCAGTTCTGGTCGCCTTACTACCAGAAGGACATGGAGGCCCTGGAGAGAGTGCAGAGGAGGTTTACCAGGATGCTGCCTGGTATGGAAGGACTAATATATCCTTTCTCAAGTAAGGAGACCAAAACTGTACACAGTACTCCAGATGTGGCCTCACAGCTGCAACATAATCGCTCTGTATTTAAACTCCATCCCTCTCGGGATTAAGGACAAAATTCCATTTGCTTCTTAATTATTATCTGTGAAAACTGCAAAGCAGCTCCTTGAGATTCCTGCACAAGCAAACCCAGGTCCCTCTGCATCACAGCATGCTGCAATTTATTCTACAATTTAAACAGTCCATTCTGCTGATATTTCTACCAATATGGAAGAGATTGATTTTACTGCCATTGTACTTCATCTGCCAGACCCTCACCCAGTCCCTTCAGCGTTCTCTATCCTTTGCAGACTTTCAGCGCCCTCTGCACATTTTGCCCTTCCAACATCTTATGTCGTCTGTGAATTTTGAGACACTGCACTTGGTCCCCAAGTCCAAATCATCGATAGAAATCGTAAACAATTGCGGTCCCAACACTGATCCCTGAGGCACGCCACTACTCACTGATCGCCAAACAGAAAAAAACCTACTCATGGACCATTCCCCCCACTCCTTCTTTCTGTTAGTTAATTAATCCTCTATCCATTCTAATATATTACCCGTAACAGAATGCACCTTTATCTTATCAGCTGTGCTGCACACAGCTCCGTTTCAGATTCAATGAGAAAAGTCTCACCATGAAAAGTAGCGAGTTATTCATGGAAAGGATGAGGCTGAAAAGCTGCCACTGCGTTAACAGAGAAATGCACAAATCTGCCGTCAGAGTTGAGTGTTTTTACACCAAGTCAGTAATGAAAAGCAGGTGCCTGCTGCTGCTCATTCAAAGCCCCAGTGAGAAACTGAAAAGTTGAAGTCACAGTGATCGATAGGGCAGGGAATGAAGTGTGTGTTTGAGATAGGATGGACCATGCAGGGTGAGGAGAATGCCTGTGCTGTCTTGCAGGTAATCAATGTTTATAATATGATGAAAATTGGGGAACCCCCCCACTTCCCTTCAGGGCCACATCCCGTTCCAATGCACCCGATAATCATTCAACGTAACTGGGACGATGGGTCGTATACAGTCACAAATTTAACTTTTTTTACGGTAGCTGAAGTAACAAATCCTATTTGGCCATCCAACTGCCAAAACGTACAGTTTCAAAGTGAATTTAACAAATGTAAGTGGAGGGGTAAAATGTCTCTGAGTGAAAAGGAGAACCCAACCAATCAAACCCACTTTTAAAGGACAGATCCTCTCCTGTTTTTGTATTCGGTGACACGAGCCACCACCCCTCAGGCACATAGAACATAGATTTCAACATCTATGTTACAGATCATACTGTACACATCTCACCTGCAAAGCACACGGCTCTGTCCCAATAAAAAACCTGTCATACATGTTTCTGTCACAGTATCAGCAGGCTTGGATCCCATTCTGTTAACATAGGGGGCTGTTTAGTTTAGCTGTCTGGATCGCTGATCTGTGACACACTCTGATACCAACACTCCATGTTGACTGAGGTATATGAAGGCGCACCAGTTCCACACTGCCCATCACCTGAGGCTCTGTCATCCTCAGCTTAAATCAGCACTGGTCAGCTCTCCCCATCAAATGGGGGAACAGAATATTGTCATAAGAACATCAGAAATAGGAGCAGGAGTAGGCCATCTAGCCCTTCGAGCCTGCCCCGCCATTCAATAAGATCATGGCTGATCTGAAGTGGATCAGTTCCACTTTCCCGCCCTCTCCCCATAACCCTTAATTCTCCTGTCTGTCAGAAACCCATCTACCCGTGACTTAAATATATTCAGCGAGGCAGCCTCCACCACTTCAACGGACATCCAGAGATGCACCATCTTTTGAGTGAAGAAGTTCCTCCTCAACTCCGTTCTAAACTGCACCCCCCTACCTTATCTTGAGGCTGTGCCATCTAGTTCTGCTGTCCTTTCTAAGCGGGAAGAATCTCTCTACCTCTACCCTGTCTATCCCCTTCATTACCTTATATATCTCTATAAGATCCCCCCTCAGCCTTCTAAACTCTAATGAGTACAGGTCCAGTCTATTCAATCTCTCCTCATAAGATAATCCCCTCAACTCCAATACCAACTGGTGAACCTTCTCTGTACTCCCTCCAAGTCCAATATATATAAATAGGAGCAGGAGTAGGCCATCTAGCCCCTCGAGACTGCCCCGCCATTCAATAAGATCATGGCTGACCTGATTGTGGTTCAGTTCCACTTGTCCGCCTGCTCCCCATAACCCTTAATTCCCTTATTGGTCAAAAATCCATCTATCTGTGTCTTAAACATATTTAACAAGGTAGCCTCCACTGTTTCAATGGACAGAGATGTCATTTGTGACTACGAGGGCTTTATCTTACCTTTATCATAGAGACTGCACTTCTTCTATATTCCCACATGGCCCGACCCACCACATCCTTCAAACCAATATAGGAAACTACTGTTGGAATAGTACAGCAAACGTAAAACAAAACATGTGGGAACTTAGCTGCTTAGATGTTCCAACAATTGAACCACTCACAGAATTCAAATAAAGGGAGATTTCAGGAATTTCTTCAACTGCTCTCTGAACTTCGCCTGGGTCACTACATAAATAAATGTGTTCGTGCAGCAACTCAAGAGCTGCAACATGAATCCCAATTCCAGAACGTAATATGGCACAAATGTATAAGTATATCCCATCCAAACCATTCGGTTCAAAATGGAGAATACCTTTAATGTTGACCATAGCAGGATGAAATTTGCTGAAATTACAAACAGTAAAACAATGGATTTCCTCCGGCTATCCATCTCTGGGCCTCTGGGAGCCTCCCCACTGGTGTGAGTCTGGAGTCTTCTCCGGGCTCTGCTGGTCATTAAAATGTGTTGCACTGTGATAACATTAAGCAGCAAAATCAGGACAAATGAGACAAACGGTGTGAGAATATAGTGCAGGAGTGAGATTGTTGTCCACGTCCGAGAGAACAGAACATCAATTGTTGTGAAACAAAATCTTGGTGAGTTCTGCAGCATATACTCACCTGTTAACATAAAATACCAAAAACTGTTCTTTAAACAGCTCAGCACGGCCACTGTTCCCAACACAACAATCGCTGTTTTCTCAGTGCAATATTTACGGCTAAGCTGATGGCAACAAATGGCCACAAGTCTACCGAAGGTGAAAGAAATGGTAAACTAGACAGAACAATCAGCGGCTGTAAAAAGCAGAACGGCATGGATATTGTACACAGGATTGATTTCAGGAAGATAAATTGCTCTTTATAAATAATTGGAATCTGTCTCATTATTAGGTCCAGTATAAGGAGTAGCAGATCTGCCGTTTCCATGGCCACTAAATAACAGGCGATACATTTGGAGAGACCGCGTTTTCCACGAGAGAGAACGATAATTGTCATTATGTTTACTGTAAGAAAGGGAAATGAAGATTAACATTACAAATCAGAATGGAGGAAAATTTAAGATATGATGAATTAATCATTTGGAACGCTTTCCAGAATTGGGTGACTTGTTACAATGTTTGTACATGAGCAAACAAACAGCCGTATATCTGCTAGATTCGAACCTACTCTGGTGTTGCAACTTACCCAATGACTGGGTCATTGAATCTGCTTTTATTCACACTCTGTGATGGGCACGGTTTGAATCACCGAGTCCTCGTTGTTGACGGCTTTGCTCGGTGAGTCGACTGTAGTTAATTGCTGGCGGTTGTTCATTCTCCTTCTGATCCTGGCACTTGGTGCATTGAAATTACAAAAAAATGTTCAGAAACACGATTGTAAAGGAATCCGAGATTTTCGCAGTTGAATACAAAAGTAAAACCATGTGTCTTGCAGCTACGAGGCTGTTTGTTGGCCTGTATTGACTCTTCACTTGTACAATTCCCCTTCCTCTTCTGCGGACACTGAATGACTTCTTCTACAGGCTGGGACTGACATTTATGTGTGTAAGAAAAGAAAAACATTTATCAAGTTGGTGCAGAATGTTTGGGAGCTTTCTCTGTCAAAGGTGTTCCCAACTCAAGGAAGAGCGTGACTTTGCAGACTCTGTCTCATTTGTTGATGATAGAATATGAGTTTGAAGATTAATAATGAATAGAACAGAAGTAATTGCTAAAGAACAATTTGTGGAACTCACTGCCCCAGAGTGCGATGTAATCTGAACAATTGAATGGTGTCAAGGAGGCGATGGATATATTTCTGATAGCAAACAGTTACATGAATATATGGGGAGAATTTAGGGAGTTAAATTTGACACAACGATAAAGTTCAGCCATGATCTGATTGAATGGCAGAGCAGGCTGGGAGAGCTGACTTCGCCTAATCTTGCTCCGAATTCCGATGTTCCTAGGGAATATTTTCGTGACTCATCAGTTTTGCAGCTGGATTGTAATAGGCACACGGTCAGGATGTACTGAGAAACATAATCTTATTAAAAATAACAGAACTTGTTGAACTCTGATATAAAAGGTAATCTGGTTGCCCCGGTAACTGGACCTATAAAAAGTTTACAAGAATTTAGAGTGAGTAATTACGAAGAAATATGTCTCAATGTCGCCCATTGAAAGTAGAATTTAATCCAACACAGATGCATTGTTGAGATAACATGTCGATTATTGTGTCAGTTGCTGTCCGGCAAAATCAGATTGATTGAGAATGAGCGGAGAGAAGTTTCATTGGGCTGGTTCCTCAGTTAAAAGGGTTCTCAGATCAGGCAGGATCTGCCCCACTGATTATTAGAAACCCGTCCTGATGGAACACATATGATCCTGAGGGGTAGTGGGAGAATCGACGCTAAAAGGAATTTCCCCTTAATGTTGGAAACAGAACATGTGGACGTAAGTTTAGGAATTGTGTTAATGAAGAAGACTTTACTTGTTCTCATCACCTTGCCAGCTGGTTGGTTTTTGTCTCCAAAGCTGCATCTCTGTCACATTTAAAATACGATGTTACCTTGGTGACGAGACAACTCTGTCAGAAATAACTCAGTGTTGTGTTCACATAGAATGGCCACTGTGAAGCAATTCCAAATGGCTGACTGATGTTTGTGGGTATTTTTCACAGATTCCCAGAGAGGGAGAGAGAGATGGGACAGAATACACAGACGCAGAGATTGAAGAAAAGAGCGAGACAGAAATTGAGAGAGGTATACAAGGTCTCCCTTCTGCAGAACATTTTAACTTGTTCCCATTGAATGTATTCAACGACCCAATGCCCACTGCACTCTGGGGAAGGGAAATCTAAACACTAACCACCCCCCCGAGAGAAAGAAAAATTCCTCCTCATCTGCCTCTTTAATAGCAGCTGTATGAATTTAAAACGGTTCCCTCCCTGATACTAGATTCCCCCATGTTGGCCCTGTTCTGTGATAATTAATACAGATGTTTAAAGATGATTCAGTCGTTCTTTAAGGGTAGCAGACACAGTGAAAAAAAGAAACGACTCTGTACACAATAGATATATTTCAAGGGGATATTGCAGCCAGCTGTATCTGAGTGGGCAGTAATCTTCTCTCAGAATCAGATTGTGGGTTCAGCTCAGAGCCTCAAATACTAGGCTCTGAGCATCGATCAGAAACTCTGAACACAGTATGATGGGAGAGGGGACTAAGGAAAGTGGGGTTGAATTTGAGAACCTTGCCTTGTGGAAAGCTTTAGTGCTTGGGGAGAATGTCAACTTTTCAATGGACCTACCATATATTAAGCTGATCTTTCTCTATACCCTATCGGTAACTGCAACATTATATTCTGCATCCTCTCCTCTCATTCTCCCCTATGTATTCTGTGTACGGTATGTTTTGTCTGTATAACGTACAAGAACCTCTGCTCAGTCCTGTGTTGGGTGTGGGATCACCATTTGCTTTTCTCAACCCACACTTATATTTCCCAACAAAGGCAAGAGGTTTCAATGTTTAAAAATGAACACATTTAAAAACAAAAGTAGACCGGATTTGGTTAAATCTCACAGGGTCCAGGGTGAGGTCGTCAAATGGATACAAAATACAGTGATGACAGAGGACAGAGGGTGGTTGTAGAGGGTTTTATGTTCAAGCTGGATGCCTGTGACCAGCAGGGTGCCTCAGGGATCTGTGCTGGGTCCACTGTTATTTGTCATTTATATTAATGATTTGGATGAGGATTTCGGAGGCATGGTTAGCAAGTTTGCAAATGATGTCAAAATCTGTGGCAGAGCGGACAGTGACGAAGATTCTTGTCCACTGTTGAACCATTCGATCGTCTATTCTCAGATCATCACAGCGTGTTGTTAAAATACGAGACTCTTTCCCTCAGATTCTGAACCAACCCTCATTCTTCGACTTGTTAATAGACGTGGCAATCACTCCAGAGGCACTGCTGGGTTCCAGGGGCAATGACATTAATTAACAGTCACTGAACAAACTGGTTCAGTTATTCCCTTACAATCCAAATGTACCAAAATAAAGTGGAACAGCGAAAGGTGGGATAATGGTGTAAAATAGAAAGTATTGCAGTTGATACGGGGGATGTGCTGGATATTCTAGAGGGCTTGAAAATAGATAAGTCCCCTGGTCCGGACGGGATTTACCTTAGGATTCTCTGGGAGGCAAGAGAGGTGATTGCAAAGCCTCTGGCTCTGATCTTCAGGTCATCGTTGGTCTCTGGTTTAGTACCGGAAGATTGGAGGATAGCGAATGTTGTCCCATTGTTTAAGAAGGGGAACAGAGACTTCCCCGGGAATTATAGACCGGTGAGTCTTACTTCTGTTGTGGGCAAGGTTTTAGAAAGAATTATTAGGGATAGGATTTATAGTTATTTGGAGAGTAATGAATTGATTAGAGACAGTCAGCATGGTTTTGTAGCAGGTAGGTCGTGCCTTACTAACCTTATTGAGTTTTTTTGAGAAAGTGACCAAAGAGGTGGATGGGGGTAAGGCAGTTGACGTGGTGTATATGGATTTTAGTAAGGCGTTTGATAAGGTTCACCATGGTAGGCTTCTGCAGAAAATGCAGATGTATGGGATTGTGGGTAATCTAGGTAATTGGATCAGGAATTGGCTAGCAGATAGGAGACAGAGGGTGGTGGTTGATGGTGAATATTCATCATGGAGTTCGGTTACGAGTGGTGTGCCTCAGGGATCTGTTTTGGGGCCACTGCTGTTTGTAATTTTTATAAATGATCTGGATGAGGGTATAGTTGGGTGGATTAGTAAGTTTGCTGATGACACCAAAGTCGGAGGTGTGGTAGATTGTGAGGAAGGGTGTCATAGTTTGCAGGGTGACTTAGATAGGTTGCAGAGCTGGGCCGAGAGGTGGCGGATGGAATTTAATGCGGAGAAGTGTGAGGTAATTCACTTTGGTAGGAATAACAGATGTGTCGAGTATAGGGCTAACGGGAGGACTCTGAATAGTGTGGATGAACAGAGGGATCTAGGTGTATGTGTACATAGATCCCTGAAAGTTGGGAATCAAGTAGATAAGGTTGTTAGGAAGGCATACGGTGTCTTGGCGTTTATTGGTAGGGGGATTGAATTTAGGAGTCGCAGCGTCATGTTGCAACTGTACACAACTCTGGTGCGGCCGCACTTGGAGTATTGTGTGTAGTTCTGGTCCCCACATTACAGGAAGGATGTGGAGGCTTTGGAGAGGGTGCAGAGGAGGTTTACCAGGATGTTGCCTGGTATGGAGGGGAGGTCCTATGAGGAGAGACTGAGGGATTTGGGGTTGTTTTCGCTGGAAAGAAGGCGGCTAAGAGGGGATCTTATTGAAACATATAAGATGATTAGAGGTTTAGATAGGGTGGATAGTGATAGCCTTTTTCCTCGGATGGAGAAATCTAGCACGAGGGGGCATGGCTTTAAATTAAGGGGTGGTAGTTATAGGACGGATGTCAGGGGCAGGTTCTTTACCCAGAGGGTGGTGAGGGATTGGAATGCCCTGCCTGCTGCAGTTGTAAATGCGCCTAGTTTGGGGGTGTTTAAGAGATCCGTGGATAGGTTTATGGATGAAAAGGGATTGGTTTAGGTTAGTGGGTCAGTGTTTTTTTTTAAAAACTGGTCAGTGCAACATCGTGGGCCGAAGGGCCTGTTCTGCGCTGTAGTGTTCTATGTTCTATGTTCTATAACATTGGATGCCTGAGGGAAAGAAGATGAAAATACTGGATGCACTGGCAAACCTGTCCGTCACGATAGTTTATGGTTAATTCTAAGGGTGTGAACGTGTATTCTTAATGGCGAGATTAAGGGTTGTGAATCTTCTAATTTTAGCCTGTTGGTCTGATTTTACTGGTGATGGAAGTCCGAGGCCACAATGAAGGACAGCAGGATTGTTTGTTGGTAAGAAAAATGCTTTAATAAATGGAAATCAGCGCAGATATGTGATTGGAAAATTTTGTCTCATGAACGTAATCAAGTCACAGCTTTATTTTCTGAAATGGCAGAAGGAGACAGAGATGTCAGTGTTGTGTGCACGGGCTTCGAAAAGTTGTGCAATCAAGAGCAATTTAACAGAGTTGTCATACAAACTGCAATGTATCAATTCACGGGCAGTATCCGCATAGAGGTTATTTTCTTTTCCCCATAAAACAGGAATCACAGGTGAATGGAGAAGGGTCTTTTTCACATGACTTCATTTTTTTGTGTAAGTGATAAACAGTGAGTTGGTTGGATGCAGGGTATTAAAGATAAAGATTGGTGAAACAGGATCGGCAGTTGGAAATGTTCATAAGGAAGAGAGAAATGAAAAAGAATATACTTTGGAGATAAGGAGAGATACATGGTAAAAATATCAGATTAAAGTATTAACGATGACTTGTTAGGTCTCAGCTGGCGTGATGTGCCTCATTCTGGACACAACAATCCACGATGTATTCACTGGCCATGAATATTTCCGTCTCCGAGAGATAACATGCAGGGAAGAAGCAATGAACTCGTCATTTATTGCAACTTTCCTGGTGCCTGTCAAGGCAGATGTTTGAGAGGCAGATCCTGCCACAAACTGCGATACTTACGCTGTCAACTGACATGGTTGGTAGTAATATTGGACCTTTTCCCAAGATCCCATCGTTACTGCAAATTGTCCCGATGGATGTTAGCTCATATGAGGTGTCGCTATTTCCCTTTTTCTCCGGCTATACTCCGCATTGGTTGATGTTTCGAGCCTTAACCTCTTTCCAGCATTCCTCAGCTGAACATTGACGCCAGTTGGGGCAATCTCACCGTATTAAGAGGCAACATTGCTGTAAAATAGTTCCATTCTGTGGCTGTGCGTGATCCTCCAAAGTTGTCTCTATATGACAATTCCCACAAAACTTCCCAGTTCTTCCTTTGTTGGAGTTCAGAATTCGTGATTGGTTTTCAATCGGCACAGACCTATGGCAAGCCAGCAGACAAAAGGAGGCAAAATTAAATTCTAAGTCGCCACGCACCACCAACTTTCCATAACCATTGCATCTGGTGCTGGGAATGCGAACGTTACAATCCAGCAGATTGTTCCTAAATTTTAGCTCCATGTCATCCTGTACATGTGTTTTGATTTGTTCAAAGATATTGATTACTTTACCTATCCGTGCTTTGAGCTCTGCTTCAAGGATAGTGATGTCTTTCAGCCTGAAACCAATTTAGTTGCATCGGCTATCCTCTTCCTGTGGATTTTCATTTAGTTTCAACAGGGGCACAAACACAAACTGAAAACTAGCCTCATTCTCACTGCTTGAATAGTCAGTTTAATCAGGAGGAAACAGTTCAATTTATCTGAGAGAGACTCACAAAGTTTCCATGACTACTACAACATTTCCAGCCCTGATGACTCGTTTCTTCAAGATGTGAAATTGTGTCTATTTTGTCTGCACTGAATGTCTTTCCAGGTTGCAGATCTTATTGTCTGACCAAGTGAGTATATGAATGTCTTTAGTATCTACAGATTGGAATGGTGGGGAAAGAAATGACACAACTGTGTGGAACAGAGGGCATATGTCACCTCATTCCTCATTCTTTAGTCTGAGCGGAATGGGAGAATTGAAATTATGAGATGCATTGCATGTTGTCATAGAAGGATGGGATGAGGCTGAACAGCTTATGTGAAAAGAAAATGTGCTGACGATTGTGTTGTCAGCATCTTCTTTAAACACATTGAATACATTATTGGGATATGATCAAATAAATAAATAATTCATATATAGTGTAGATCATAGCCAGAGTATATCTGTTCGCATGAGTGCCATTGTTCCACTGGTCAATGAAGATTCTTCTGCTAATTCACATAACATTACATGTTCCTGTTGCTAAGAATGGAACTAGGTTGTGGTGATGCAGTTTGTTGTGTTGTCCTTGATTGTGTGTTGTTAGGTGACTTTGACTAAAGTACACCCTGTGAGTGAGAGTCTATCTTCCAGCAGAGAAGTAAACATGTTGAATGATCTTGCTCTGGATGGGGCTTTCTCTTTTTTCTGAGCAGTTCAGCAAAGGTTCTTTCTTTTCCATGTTTACAATGCTCCCTGTTGGTTGCTTCCCATTATAGGTTCAATGATGCAGATTGTCATGATCTCATTCTGCACTGTGGGATTCGATGGTTATAACATTCGATGCATATCATTCAGGGTAGGAATGTATAAGCGACTGCCAAGAACAAAGAACAAAAACATCCCGGGAAACAGGCCCTTCGGCCCAACGAGCCCGTGCCGCCATTTTAACATTACCAGTCCCCCCTCCACCCCTGACCCTTATCTATTGTTTGTGGCATTCCATATTGAGGGAAACTGATTTAGGGACAATTTATTACCTCCAGTCAGCCTTATAGCACATCTTTGGGGTGTGGGAGGAAACCGGAGCACCCGGAGAAAACCCACGCAGGCACGGGGAGAATGCGCAAACTCCCACAGACACCGACCCAAATCCATGTGTCTGCACAGCAATCAGCGATAGTCACTGAGCTGTCGTCTTGCCCAGTATCTGGTCCAGTTTAGGCACACACTAACGACATGAAGCACTAGGCTACTCTTGAAGCAACATCCAAGACCAGCCCTCGTATGACCCATCACATGTATCCCCCTTGTTGGACAACAAGGTGGACCGAATCATCTGTGAAGTAAAAGAAAAGACATCAATAAACATGCAAAACTTTTACAAACATTTACAGAATCCCCAGAAGCTCAGAAAACAAGTCAGCCATGAAATATGTTGGAAGATCCATAGGAATCAATTGATTCCCAGGGACATCCCACTGCCCTTGATCTTTATTTAGATCAGTCTCCTATATCCTCCATGTATAGTCCGCTCATGTGCCTGTCTAAGTAAGCCTTAAACAACTCCAGCGTGCCTGTCTCCACCACCCTACTTGGCAGAGCATTCCATACCCCACAACCCTCTGTGTGAAAAACCTCCCTCTAACATCTGAATTATACCTCTCTGCCCCCCCCCCCCCCCCCCCCCGAACCTAAGCCCGTGGCCCCTCGTAATTTTTGGATCCAACCGAGGAAAAAACTTACCTCTGTTCACTCTATCTATACCCTTCATACCTTTATACACCTCTATTAGATCTCCCCTCATTCTCCGCCTTTCTAAGGAGAACAACCCCAATTTGCCCAATCTCAACTTCATAACCCAGTCCTTCCATACCAGGCAGCATCCTGGTAAACCTCCTCTGCACTCTCTCCAGGGTCTCCACGTCCTTCCGGTCGTAAGGCGACCAGAACTGGACGCAGTACTCCAAATGTGGCCTAACCAACGTTCTATACAACTGCAACATTAGACTCCAGCTCTTGTACTCTATACCCCTCCCTATAAAGGCTAACATACCATAAGCTTTCTTCACAACCTTCTCCACCTGTACTGCCACCTTCAAGGACTTGTGTACTTGCACCCCCAGGTCCCTCTGCGTGTCTATACTCTTAATCGGCCCTACCATTTATCGTATAACTCTCCCCTACATTATTTCTACCAAAATGCATAACCTCACATTTATCTGGATTAAACTCCATCTGCCATTTCTCTGCCCAGTTTACCAGCCTATCTATATCCTGCTGTATTGCCTGACACTGCTCCTCACTGTCAGCAAGTCCAGCCATCTTTGTGTCATCTGCAAACTTGCTGATCACACCACATACTCCCTCTTCCGAGTCATTTATATACACTACAAAGAGAAGAGGTCCCAGTACTGAGCCCTGCGGCACACCACTGGTAACAGACCTCCAGCTAGAAAAGGACCCTTCCAAAACTACTCTTTGCCTTCAGATGTTTGGTCATCATGGCGTTCCTTTTAGAATAATGAAGTATGTTACCTTAGCAGGCAATGCCGAAATCCAATATTTATTTTCGGATCTCATTTTGCGAATAAGGTTCCTCTTGCTTCACGGATGATTGAGTTTAGTGGCTTTCAACATTCCTCAAATTCTGTTGATGCAACGTGGGCCCTTGTGGATGGACATCTCAAATGTATGTCTTTGCATGATCACTTTGTGGAGAGATCATTTCTTCTGCATGGCATTAAAATGTTCTTCGTATTTGACAATGCAGAAGAAAGTTTGTGTGGTGAAGCTTCTGGTATTCTTTTTTTTGAACCCATATCAGGTGTGGCACAGTCCATCCTCAGTCTCGAGGTATTGTGTGTGTTGAGGCCGTCATTGTGCCATTCTTAACAAAACCAGATAAAACCCGTATGTTCCCTACTTTAATGTGCATTTTTCACTTATGCAGAAGAGAAAGTAATATTACCCCATACCTGAATAGATCACAACCATCGTCATGTCAATTCTCAAATTCCCTTTCTTGGGTTAATTGCGAGGAGATTACAATATCCACAACTTCTGGTTGCCATTGACTTGAATTGCTGATTGGTTGTTGTCCAGCACAAAAAGGAACTCGGACACAATCTCTCATGTAGGGCCACAGAGTCATCAAGTGCTTATTCCACCTCACACTAATGAGACCACGGCAGAGATCAGCAGCTGGAAAAGTGCGTTTGGTTCTCTGCACTCACAGTCAGCCAGATCAGCACCCTCATGTAAACTTCAGGGAGACGTAAAACGAGTTAACAGTAGCAGCTTCGGAAATCTAACCCACTGATACATTAATTTGCATTTGCTCTGACCGAGAAGAGCTGCAAGATGTAATCCACTCCCAGGTTCCTCGGTGTGAGGAGAGGCTGTTACATTTAGAACCATGGATAATTATCAACACATTAATGGCTGGAATCTTAGACGGGGATTCAGTCAGAGGTTTACATTGGAAATACATGATACACACCGATGAATTACAACCCTTTTATTCCGGGTTTCCGTTGCATGGGCGTTTTTTTTCTCCACGGAATTTCAAATCTAATGTTCATTATCCTGTGGATAACTGCCTCCGAATTAGTATCAGCATCTGGATCATAATCCTCAAATAGGAATAGGGAAGAGGGCGGCCTCTCAAGATTCCCGATCAGTGATTCAAGATATCAGCCTCCAAGTGTCCTGGCTCTCTGGCTGTGCCTCTATTGCTCTTCTCAAACCGCTGGCTCTGTGGGATGCTGGTGTGTGTTTGCTGACAACTTAAATACTTCCACTCGGGTTACAGTCCCATGGGCACTGTAAGTGGGCTTTTTCTCACTCAGTGTCTGGCCATTGCCTCATTCCGCAGGTTTGCAGAGATAGAGGCAGCCAAGATTAAAAGTCAGAATTGCTGCTGATCATGCAATTGGTGCAGTACTGCCAACAGGTTAAAATGCAGGGCATGGCCATAGAACTCCTTCCCCACTGGTGTTTGTCCAATTTTCAGGTATATTTTGCATTTGTGTTCGGCTGAAAATGAAATAACAACTGCGCAACCGAAAATATGCACATGCAAACAAAGATATGAGCTTGTTTACCACTGGGCCAGTAGATTAACACCCAACAGTTTGGCTCCAACAATGACAATGTCTTCTCAGCATGTGTGAATAGCTTTCTTCATCAGTTATCGTGCCAATCCTGACTCGCACATCGAGGCACCCTGCATCCTGATGGGAACAAGAAAATTGCTGCATGGAGACAGTCACAGACAGGAATGTTGCTTTAGATATCACAATCCAATTGGATAACTCCACTCAATGCATCATGCTATAAGTTATGGGGCCATGGTCAGAGTGGTGTAGACAATCACAGCACACAGTCACGGTGTGGCTTCAAATGGGAAATGTGAAGGAATGGAAATACATTTGGAAGAATTTATTCAGCAGACTGACCACCCGTGAACAAGATCCTGCATGGATTCTTTTTCTGAACCAACTGATGTTGTAATTTCATGCTAGAAAAATTATGGCATTAAGCTTTACAAAGTGAGACAACAACCTAATGAAATGTCTAATTAATAATATTTTATTAAAAGGCTACATTGCTGAATAACATTACTGAAATGGTTACAAACATACTCGCATCAGTTTCGAAGGTCAGGGGAGATCTCATTGAGACGTATAAGATGATGAATGGGATGGATAGGATAGAGGGGGAGAGACTCTTCCTGCTCAGAAAGGACAGTAGGACTAGAGGGCACAGCCTCAAGATAAAGGGGGGGCAGTTTAGAACGGAGTTGAGGAGGAACTTCTTCACTCAAAGAGTGGTGAATCTCTGGAATTCTCTGCCCGTTGAAGTGGTGGAGGCTGCCTCGCTAAATATTTTTAAGACGCGGGTTGATGGGTTTTTGATAAGAGAGGGGATTAAGGGTTATGGGGAGAGGGCGGGAAAGTGGAACTGAGCAGCGACAGATCAGCCATGATCATATTGAATGGCGGGGCAGGCTCGAAGGGCTAGATGGCCTACTCCTGCTCCTATTTCTTATGTTCTTATGTTCTTACATTACAATTCAAACATTATCATCTCTCCAATTTCATATCTGTCCAAGGCGATCACAGACAGACTAAGGAAATTTGACATGCCCACTACTCTCAGTGACTTTGACAAGTGCACCATAGAAAGCATTCTTTCTGGTTGTCTCACAGTTTGGTATGGCTCCTACTCTCAGTCTGAAGTTGCGTTCCAAACGACTCAAGGACAGCTTCTTCCCAGCTGCCGTCAGAGTTTTGAATGAACAAAGAACAAAAACATCCCGGGAAACAGGCCCTTCGGCCCAACGAGCCCGCGCCGCCATTTTAACACCACCAGTCCCCCTCTCCACCCATGACCCCTGTCTAATGTTTTATGGCCATCCAGATTGAGGGAAAACTGATTTCGGGACAATTTATTGCTGCCAATCAGCCTAACAGCACATCTTTGGGATGTGGGAGGAAACCGGAGCACCCGGAGAAAACCCATTCAAGCACGGGGAGAATGTGCAAACTCCCACAGACACTGGCCCAAATCCATGTATCTGCACAGCAAACAGTGATAGTCACTGAGCTGTCGTCTTGCCCAGTATCTTGTCCAGTTTAGGCACACACTAACGACATGAAGCACTAGGCCAACCTCGAACAACCAAGAGCAGCCCCAGTATGACCCATCGCGTGTATGCCCCTCGTTGGACACCAGGTGGACCGACTTAAAACCTGTGAATTAAAAGAGAAAAACATTATTATCATTCCACATCCTTATACATTACCAGAGACATCCCAATGCTAATGAACCTTATTTGAAACAATCTCCTATATCCTCCCATCTTCAACCCACTCATGTGCCTGTCTAAGTTACTCTTAAACAAATCCAGCGTGTTTGCCTCCACCACCTTACTTGGCAGAGCATTCCATACCCCCACTACCCTCTGTGTGAAAAACCTCCCTCTAATATCCGTGTTATACCTCTCCCCCCTCACCCTAAGCCCGTGGCCCCTCGTACTGTGTGTCTCTAACATAGGAAATAGCTTACCACTGTTTACTCTATCTATACCCTTCATAATCTTATATACCTCTATTAGATCCCCACTCAGTCACCGTCTTTCAAGGGAAAACAGCCCCAATTTGCTCAATCTTTCCTCATACCCCAGTCCTTCCATACCAGGCAACATCCTGGTAAACCTCCTCTGCACTCTCTCCAGAGTCTCCACGTCCTTCCGGTAGTAAGGTGACCAGAACTGGTCACAGTACTCCAGCTGCGGCCTCACCAGTGCCCTGTACATTTGCAGCAAGACCTCCCTGCTTTTATATTCTGTCCCCCTCGCTATAAAGGCCAACATCCCATTCCATTCAACATTTGACACAGTCAAGGGAAGTGACCTCACGTATGCAAGCAGCCAATGGCCACTTGCTTCCCAAGAATATATCTGTCTGTGCATGAACCTTATTCAATATCTGTGGTTCCAATCTGCTTTGGAGGAAGGGAATCCCGAAACTCCCTGAGAGAGGAAAACAATGTATTCACTTTGGTCTTAATGGTAAACCTTTAATAGTAACAGTGAACCCGAGTTCTTTAGTCCCCTTTCGGGAAATATCGGATCCATATCTACACCTTTGAAATGCCTGAGAATATTGTGTGTTTAAGATAAATCGCCGGTTACTCATATAACTTCCAACCGATGTGGGCACAGTTTGTCCAACCTTTTCCACCTAAGACACGCTGCATATTCCAACTGCTAATCTATTCAAATTTACCCAAACTGATTCCAAAGTAGGAAATATTCACAAGCATCATTACAGGGATGGGAACATCCTTTACACAGACCTATTGGAGAATGCTGGACTGTTTTAATTGGAGATGCTTCAGATAAGGTTTGATTGTGCTGTTCAGAAGCATGTGGGGTTCGAAGGCATGGCATAGCGGTTAACACTTGTGGAGGGAATGAGATGAAAAACGGGGCAGTTCAAATTGCCGTCAGAAATGGATTCTCTTTAGTCTGTATGTTGATCTCGAGGCGGCTGTGCTGAATTTGTTCTGTACAAATGCCTCCTTCCCAGTGATTGGAACGACTGGAATTTCCTGGAGAGGTGCTGAGGTGGGGTTGGGACTGGGGGGCTGGCGGATTTGCTCCCCATGGGGTGCTGGGTGAGTGAGATTTAGGAATGGTTTCGGTCTAAACCCTCACATACACTCGCCGAGGGCAATGCCAACTCAATAAGACATCTTCTGAATAACTGCTCTCCGGCCCCTCCTGGGGCACTTGATAAAATCACCGCTGGTCAGTTGAGGTTTCCACACCACTTTTATAACTACCAGACACACCTTATCACCCCATCATTTCAATCAAAAACTCAATACTTTCAGTGAGCAGACTTCAACCTGCCTCAAGCAGCTGGCAAGGTGATGAGAACAAGTAAAGTCTTCTTCATTAACACAATTCCTAAACTTACGTCCACATGTTCTGTTTCCAACATTAAGGGGAAATTCCTTTTAGCGTCGATTCTCCCACTATCCCTCAGGATCATATGCGTTCCATCAGGATGGGCTTCCAATAATCAGTGGGGCAGATCCTGCCTGATCTGAGAACCCTTTTAACTGAGGAACCAGCCCAATGAAACTTCTCTCCGCTCATTCTCAATCAATCTGATTTTGCCGGACAGCAACTGACACAATAATCGACATGTTATCTCAACAACGCCTCAGTGTTGGATTAAATTCTACTTTCAATGGACGACATTGAGACATATTCCTTCGTAATTACTCGCTCTAAATTCTTGTAAACTTTTTATGGTCCAGTTACCGGGGCAACCAGATTACCTTTTATATCAGAGTTCAACAAGTTCTGTTATTTTTAATAATATTATGTTTCTCAATACATCCTGACCGTGTGCCTATTGCAATCCAGCTGCAAAACTGATGAGTCACGAAAATATTCCCTAGGAACATCGGAATTCGGAGCAAGATTAGGCGAAGTCAGCTCTCCCAGCCTGCTCTGCCATTCAATCAGATCATGGCTGAACTTTATCGTTGTGTCAAATTTAACTCCCTAAATTCTCCCCATATATTCATGTAACTGTTTGCTATCAGAAATATATCCATCGCCTCCTTGACACCATTCACTTGTTCAGATTGCATCGCACTATGGGGCAGCGAGTTCCACAAATTGTTCTTTAGCAATTACTTCTGTTCTATTCATTATTAATCTTCAAACTCATATTCTATCATCAACAAATGAGATGGAGTCTGCAAAGTCACGCTCTTCCTTGAGTTGGGAACACCTTTGACAGAGAAAGCTCCCAAACATTCTGCACCAACTTGATAAATGTTTTTCTTTTCTTACACACATAAATGTCAGTCCCAGCCTGTAGAAGAAGTCATTCACTGTCCGCAGAAGAGGAAGGGGAATTGTACAAGTGAAGAGTCAATACAGGCCAACACGCAGCCTCGTAGCTGCAAGACACATGGTTTTACTTTTGCATTCAACTGCGAAAATCTCGGGTTCCTTTACAATCGTGTTTCTGAACATTTTTTTGTAATTTCAATGCACTAAGTGCCAGGATCAGAAGGAGAATGAACAACCGCCAGCAATTAACTACAGTCGACTCACCGAGCAAAACCGTCAACAACGAGGACTCGGTGATTCAAACCGTGCCCATCACAAAGTGTGAATAAAAGCAGATTCAATGACCCAGTCATTGGGTAAGTTGCAACACCAGAGTAGGTTCGAATCTAGCAGATATACGGCTGTTTGTTTGCTCATGTACAAACATTGTAACAAGTCACCCAATTCTGGGAAGCGTTCCAAATGATTAATTCATCATATCTTAAATTTTCCTCCATTCTGATTTGTAATGTTAATCTTCATTTCCCTTTCTTACGGTAAACATAATGACAATTATCGTTCTCTCTCGTGGAAAACGCGGTCTCTCCAAATGTATCGCCTGTTATTTAGTGGCCATGGAAACGGCAGATCTGCTACTCCTTATACTGGACCTAATAATGAGACAGATTCCAATTATTTATAAAGAGCAATTTATCTTCCTGAAATCAATCCTGTGTACAATATCCATGCCGTTCTACTTTTTACAGCCGCTGATTGTTCTGTCTGGTTTACCATTTCTTTCACCTTTGATAGACTTGTGGCCATTTGTTGCCATCAGCTTAGCCGTAAATATTGCACTGAGAAAACAGCGATTGTTGTGTTGGGAACAGTGGCCGTGCTGAGCTGTTTAAAGAACAGTTTTTGGTATTTTATGTTAACAGGTGAGTATATGCTGCAGAACTCACCAAGATTTTGTTTCACAACAATTGATGTTCTGTTCTCTCGGACATGGACAACAATCTCATTCCTGCACTATATTCTCACACCGTTTGTCCCATTTGTCCTGATTTTGCTGCTTAATGTTATCACAGTGCAACACATTTTAATGACCAGCAGAGCCCGGAGAAGACTCCGGACTTACACCAGTGGGGAGGCTCCCAGAGACCCAGAGAAGGATAAGCAGAGGAAATCCATTGTTTTACTGTTTGTAATTTCAGCAAATTTCATCCTGCTATGGTCAACATTAAAGGTATTCTCCATTTTGAACCGAATGGTTTGGATGGGATATACTTATACATTTGTGCCATATTACGTTCTGGAATTGGGATTCATGTTGCAGCTCACGAGTTGCTGCACAAACACACTTATTTATGTAGTGACCCAGACGAAGTTCAGAGAGCAGTTGAAGAAATTCCTGAAATCTCCCTTTATTTGAATTCTGTGAGTGGTTCAATTGTTGGAACATCTCAGCCGCTAAGTTCCCACATGTTTTGTTTTACGTTTGCTGTACTATTCCAACAGTAGTTTCCTATATTGGTTTGAAGGATGTGGTGGGTCGGGCCATGTGGGAATATAAAAGAAGTGCAGTCTCTATGATAAAGGTAAGATAAAGCCCTCGTAGTCACAAATGACATCTCTGTCCATTCAAACAGTGGAGGCTACTTCGTTAAATATGTTTAAGACACAGATAGATGGATTTTTGACCAATAAGGGAATTAAGGGTTAGGGGGAGCAGGCGGACAAGTGGAACTGAACCACAATCAGGTCAGCCATGATCTTATTGAATGGCGGGGCAGTCTCGAGGGGCTAGATGGCCTACTCCTGCTCCTATTTATATATATTGGACTTGGAGGGAGTACAGAGAAGGTTCACCAGTTGGTACTGGAGTTGAGGGGATTATCTTATGAGGAGAGATTGAATAGACTGGACCTGTACTCTTTAGAGTTTAGAAGGCTGAGGGGGGATCTTATAGAGATACATAAGGTAATGAAGGGGCTAGACAGGGTAGAGGTAGAGAGATTCTTCCCGCTTAGAAAGGAAAACAGAACTAGATGGCACAGCCTCAAGATAAGGTGGGGAGGGGGGGTGCGGTTTAGAACGGAGTTGAGGAGGAATGTCTTCACTCAAAAGATGGTGAATCTCTGGATGTCCGTTGAAGTGGTGGAGGCTTCCTCGCTGAATATATTTAAGTCACAGGTTGATCGGTTTTTGGTGGGCAAGGGGATTAAGGGTTATGGGGAGAGGGCGGGAAAGTGGAACTGAGCCACGACAGATCAGCCATGATCTTATTGAATGGTGGGGCAGGCTCGAAGGACTAGATGGCCTACTCCTGCTCCTATTTCTGATGTTCTTATGACAATATTCTGTTCCCCCATTTGATGGGGAGAGCTGACCAGTGCTGATTTAAGCTGAGGATGACAGAGCCTCAGGTGATGGGCAGTGTGGGACTGGTGGGCCTTCATATACCTCAGTCAACATGGAGTGTTGGTATCAGAGTGTGTCACAGATCAGCGATCCAGACAGCTAAACTAAACAGCCCCCTATGTTAACAGAATGGAATCCAAGCCGGCTGATACTGTGACAGAAACATGTATGACAGGTTTTTTATTGGGACAGAGCCGTGTGCTTTGCAGGTGAGATGTGTACAGTATGATCTGTAACCTAGATGTTGAAATCTATGTTCTATGTGCCTGAGGGATAGCGGCTCGTGTCACCGAATACAAAAACAGGAGAGGATCTGTCCATTAAAAGTGGGTTTGATTGGTTGGGTTCTCCTTTTCACTCAGAGACATTTTACCCCTCCACTTGCAATTGTTAAATTCACTTTGAAACTGTACGTCATTGCTGGGATTTCTCATTGGTCAGGACTGGAAAAATGCAATACCCTCTCCCACCAGTGCCTCGGTGTTTCGATATCCCGTTAATTAATACATTTGTCCTCCACAGTTTTGGCAATTGGATGGTCAAATAGGATTTGTTACTTCAGCTACCGTAAAAAAAGTTAAATTTGTGACTGTATACGACCCATCGTCCCAGTTACATTGAATGGTTATCGGGTGCATTGGAACGGGATGTGGCCCTGAAGGGAAGTGGGGGGGTCCCCAATTTTCATCATATTATAAACATTGATTACCTGCAAGACAGCACAGGCATTCTCCTCACCCTGCATGGCTCTACCCTATCTCAAACACACACTTCATTCCCTGCCCTATCGATCACTGTGACTTCAACTTTTCAGTTTCTCGCTGGGGCTTTGAATGAGCAGCAGCAGGCACCTGCTTTTCATTACTGACTTGGTGTAAAAACACTAAACTCTGACGGCAGATTTGTGCATTTCTCTGTTAACCCAGTGGCAGCTTTTCAGCCTCATCCTTTTCATGAATAACTCGCTACTTTTCATGGTGAGACTTTTCTCATTGAATCTTAGACAGAGCTGTGTGCAGCAGAGCTGCAAAAACTGATTGATAAGATAAAGGTGCATTCTGTTACGGGTAATATATTAGAATGGATAGAGGATTAATTAACTAACAGAAAGAAGGAGTGGGGGGGATGGTCCATGAGTAGGTTTTTTTCTGTTTGGCGATCAGTGAGTAGTGGCGTGCCTCAGGGATCAGTGTTGGGACCGCAATTGTTTACAATTTCTATCGATGATTTGGACTTGGGGACCAAGTGCAGTGTCTCAAAATTCACAGACGACATAAGATGTTGGAAGGGCAAAATGTGCAGAGGGCGCTGAAAGTCTGCAAAGGATAGAGAACGCTGAAGGGACTGGGCGAGGGTCTGGCAGATGAAGTACAATGGCAGTAAAATCAATCTCTTCCATATTGGTAGAAATATCAGCAGAATGGACTGTTTAAATTGTAGAATAAATTGCAGCATGCTGCGATGCAGAGGGACCTGGGTTTGCTTGTGCAGGAATCTCAAGGAGCTGCTTTGCAGTTTTCACAGATAATAATTAAGAAGCAAATGGAATTTTGTCCTTCATCCCGAGAGGGATGGAGTTTAAATACGGAGCGATTATGTTGCAGCTGTGAGGCCACATCTGGAGTTCTGTGTACAGTTTTGGTCTCCTTACTTGAGAAAGGATATATTAGTCCTTCCATACCAGGCAGCATCCTGGTAAACCTCCTCTGCACTCTCTCCAGAGTCTCCACGTCCTTCCGGTAGTACGGTGACCAGAACTGGACGCAGTTCTCCAAATACGGCCTAACCAACGTTCTATACAACTGCAGCATTAGACGCCAGCTCTTATACTCTATACCCCTTCCTATAAAGGCTAATATACCATAGGCTTTCTTCACCACCTTCTCCACCTGTGCTGCCACCTTCAAGGACTTGTGGACTTGCACCCCCAGGTCCCTCTGTGTTTCTATACTCTTAATGGTCCTACCATTAATTGTATAACTCCCCACTACATTATTTCTTCCAAAATGCATCACCTCACATTTATCTGGATTAAACTCCATCTGCCATTTCTCTGCCCAGTTTACCAGCCTATCTATATCATACTGTATCGTTCGAAAATGTTCATCACTATCAGCAAGTCCAGCCATCTTTGTGTCATCTGCAAATTTGCTGATCACAGCACATACTCCCTCTTCCAAGTCATTTATAAACACTACAAAGAGAAGAGGTCCCAGTACTGAGCCCTGCGGCACACCACTAGTGACAGACCTCCAGCTAGAAAAGGACCCCTCCACAACTACTCTCTGTCTCCTCTTTGCAAGCCAGTTCTCTACCCAACTAGATACCTGGCCACATATCCCATGAGCTTTAACCTTTTCCACCAACCTACCATGAGGGACTTTGTCAAACGCCTTACTGAAATCCATATAGACGACACCAACGGCTCGTCCTTTATCAACCGTTTTTGCCACCACCTCAAAAAATTCCACCAGATTCATAAGACACGACCTCCCCTTTACAAAGCCATGCTGTGTATCCCTAATCAGATCGTAACTCTCCAAATGCTTATACATCCTATCTCTAAGAATCCTCTCCAACAACTTCCCTCCCACTGACGTTAAGCTCACCGGCCTATAGTTACCTGGGCTACCCCTACTGCCCTTTTTAAACAACGGTACCACGTTCGCTATCCTCCAGTCCTCTGGGACCTCACCTGTGTCCAAAGAAGAGACAAAGATTTGCATCAGAGGCCCAGCAATTTCATCCCTCGCGTCTCTAAGCAGCCTAGGATAAATACCATCAGGCCCCGGAGATTTATAAAGAACAAAATCAGCCCGGGAAACAGGCCCTTCGGCCCAACGAGCCCGCGCCGCTATCTCAACACCACCAGTCCACCTCTCCCCCCATGACCCCTGTCTAATGTTTTATGGCCATCCAGATTGAGGGAAACTGATTTAGGGACAATTTATTACCTCCAATCAGCCTAACAGCACATCTTTGGGGTGTGGGAGGAAACCGGAGCACCCGGAGAAAACCCACGCAAGCACGGGGAGAATGTGCAAACTCCCACAGACACCGGCCCAAATCCATGTGTCTGCACAGCAATCAGTGATAGTCACTGATCTGTCGTCTTGCCCAGTATCTGGTCCAGTTTAAGCACACACTAACGACATGAAGCACTAGGCCAATCTCGAACATCCAAGAGCAGCCCCAGTACGACCCATCGTGTGTCTGCCCCTCGTTGGACACGAGGTTTTAATGCTACCTAAAAATCCCAACACTTCCTCCCTCGTAATGGATATTTCCTTCAACTGGTCTATAGCTCCCTCCAAGACAGTACCAGACAACAAGTCCCTCTCCTTCGTGAATACTGACACAAAGTATTCATTCAGGATCTCCCCCATTCCCTCGGACTCTAAGCACAGTTCCCCTCCTCTGTCCCTGAGGGGACCGATTTTTCCTCTAACCACCCTTTTGTTCCAAACATAGGAGTAAAATGCCTTTGGATTTTCCTTAATCCTGTCTGCCAAGACCACTTTGTGCCCCTATATTGAGGACTGAGTTGAGGACAGAGTTCCTCACTCAAAGTGTTGGGAATTTGTGGAATTCTCTGCCCAGTGAAGCAGTTGAGACGACATAACTGAATGTTTTTAAGGCAAGGATAGATCATTTTTTAAACAGTAGATGGTTTAAGGGCTAGTGTAACCAGGCGGGATAATGGAGCTGAGTCCACGATAAGATAAACCATCTTATTGAATGGCAGAACAGATTCCAGGAGCCAGATGGCCTACTATTCCTGCTCTTAGTTCTTATCTTCTCATATTAGCTTGGTTTCTTTTTTTCTTGATCTGCCACTTCAACTCAAAGTTCTTTCACCTTTTCCTACATTCTATCCATGTTAATTTTAGCATCCTCCTACACGTTCTTTGCTTTTGTATCTACAATATGCTCACTCATCTTCATTATTACTCTATTGCTGAATCTGCTTTCTCCAGTTTATCATTTCATCACTTAACTTCCCTTTATTTTTCCCTCTAACTGCCCCAAAACAACTCACAATCGCTGTAACTTTAATCATTTCATCTGCTCGCTCCCCTTGGGCTCCACACCCTTTTTGAGGGATCCCAGATCTTCTTCACTATTGATGCCAAGTTCCACCCAATGTGGCCATTTTTTTTTAATGGAGTTTATTTCTCAACGTTTCTTCCCATTTCTAACACTCTGCCATTTTCTCCATTCCATCTGGTGTAAACTAAGAGAGGGAATGAGGCCATTTAGCTCAGGAACTCGCTTTGTGCTAATGAAATATTTTCTATTCCCTGAATGCCTGGGGTATCAGACAAGTGAATCTATCCACTCCTTACCCCCACAATACTATCAAAAGATCATTTCTTCTTGCAGCCGGCTCTAGAGTTACCCCCCCACCCCCCGCCATTGCTTAAGCTATAATACCATTTACTGCATTTATTGGATCAGAGTCAATATCAGGTTTGTCAAAATCACTTCAAAAGTTTTCAGAGTCTAACCCGGAGCAACTTCCACCTCTGTTTCTTGTCGGGTCACAGCTCGGGTGCCACTTATGTTTCCAAACCTGTGTTTTAAAGTCTGCAGAGAATAAAGACACAAAGTTGATTTTAAATACTTTTTCCTTTTTTTCCTGAAGCTACATGTGAGACATAAATGAAATGCTTACTATCTCTTACCGCATTTAACTTACGATTGATTTCCACTTGCAATTAAAACCTGCTCAGGATTTCACTGTCACACGGAGTCAGTTTTTTGTCCTCGTCTTCCAGATGTTGTCTCTCCTTGTGAGCTTGATTCCCAGGTTCTTCATCCCGACTTTCTGAACAAGATGGACTGTTAGCAGAGTTAAAACTCCAAATGTTCCTCGCTAACTCGACAGTGAATTGATCAGAACCCCACGTGGATCGTTCGATTAAATACAAACAGAATTGGTCACTCCAAACGTCACCTCTGGGCCAATTCAGTGCATATTGTTTCCATTCCAATGCCCAGATAAGGAACACAGGCTCCCTAAAGCCTGTTCAGAACTCGTCTCTGCCAAGGGAGAGGGATTGAATCTGAAACCTTCTGTTCTTTGACAAATTCCAGGCTGCGAGCCACATGGAAATCCCAACGTAGTGCAAAATAAATCAACTGTAACCAAAAAAATAAATTGGACTGATTGGCGATCTTTCAGCATGTTGAACTTAAAACTCCATTCAGGCACAGTTGGTATAGATCAAACCTTCAGCACTTCACAACGAAACCTTGCTTTGGACTGAGCAGGAGTGGCGTTTGGTTCAATAATGATCTTGCCGAGGTAGAGAGGAGCAGCGATTGTTGGAGGATCTGCTGAAGTACAGGTGGGGATTCTGAAATAGGAAATGGGGACAGTGCAATCCCAAAATATTCCCTCAAGTATGTTAGCAAGGACTAACTAGCTCGAATATCCATAATGACCAGAGATATACAGGTTAGCACGACAAGGAAAATAAATGTACTTTTAGTTGTGAAGGAGCACTAAAACGATTGGATGCATTATTCAAGTACAGAACGGAGCTTAAGAAAGTAATTAGAAAAGTAAAGAGGGTACACGGGTATACTCTGGCTGGTAAAAGCACTGAAAATCGGAAGATATTCTAGAGGATACAAACCAGCGAACTACAGGCCAGGGAGTCCCAAGACAGTGCATGGAAACACAGAGCAGCTTCACAAGAGGGTTGCCTGTGTTAGAAGATTGAAGTTATAGAACATAGAACACTACAGCACAACCAAGCCCTTCGACCCACAAGTTGTGCCGATCATATCCCTACCTACCAGGCCTATGTGTAACTCTCAATCCCATTAGATCCCATGTACTCATCCAGAAGTCTTTTAAAAGATCCCAGCGAGTTCGCCTCTACCATCACCGATGGCGGCCGATTCCACTCACTCACCACCCTCTGAGTGAAAAACTTACCCCTAACATCTCCTCTGTACCTACTCCCCAGCACCTTAAATCTGTGTCCTTTCGTAGCGACCATTTCAACCTGGGGAAATAGCCTCTGAGAATCCACCCTATCTATTCCTCTCAATATTTTATAAACCTCTATCAGATCGCCTCTCAACCTTTGTCTCTCCAGGGAGAAGAGTCCCAGCTCCCTCAACCTATCTTCATAAGGCATGCCTCCCAATCCAGGCAACATCCTTGTAAATCTCCTCTGTACCCTCTCAATAGCTTCCACATCCTTCCTGTAGTGAGGCGACCAGAACTGCGCACAGTACTCCAAGTGGGGTCTGACAACAGCCTTGTGAAAATAGAATTGAGAGGCTTGGATTGTTTTTACTGGAGCAACGATGACTGAGGGGTGACGTAATTTAGGCGTGCAAGATTATGAGGGCCATTGATCGAGTGGATAAGGAGCATCCGTTTCTATCCGTTCCCATTAATTGAAGGGTCAGAGGCAGGACGTGTGGGGAATGTGACCATTTTGTTTTACTTGGTGGTCGGTGATGGTCTGAAATCTACTTCCTGGAGGCTGGTAGAGGTGGGTTGTGTCACATCCTTTGTAAAGAATCTGGATGATTACTTGGTACATCATAACATGCATAGCTGTGAGCCAGATATTAAATTAGTTATGATATTAGTTGTCCCGTGAACAGGTCGAAGAGCCTCATCTGTCTCATATTATTCTCTGAAAATTCTTGTTCCACATTTTCACCACCAGATCAGGTTCGTTCAGTCAAACGGCCGACAACTGCACATATTTGAGATTTAAATACATTGACCCACATGCTGACAACCTCCCCCACCCCCACACACTGAAATGTATCCACAGTTTTGACATATTTGTTGACCATTTAATGTGACAGAATGCTAAACACCCTGGTTTGCCAAGGACACAAAACATTAGCCAGCACTGGAAGCAGTATAGCTGGAAATATCAAACTGCAAAGAGTTATTCCGTGGAGAGTTTCAGTGCAGGGAGATGTAAATTGACACGATTTAGATTGAAAATGGATGGAATAATGTCTTTTATTAAACAATAAAATGTGGAAGCTGAAAAATATTCCGATATTTCACAGCTGGATTCACACAGTACACACAGCAATGTCTCTGATATTCTGGAATTGCTGCCAATGTGGTTAATCTCAGTACGGAAACTGCTTTCATGATTTAATGTTAATCTGGTCACTCTCATCAAAACAGGGTCAACATTTCTGTACAATGTGAGTGACTGGTAAGTTCAAAGAGCTCAGGTTAAAAGTTTAAAATAACCAGTCACTTTTCTGTTGCTGCTTTGGGAGTGTCAGTGGAATGTAGCTCACAGTAAAGTGGGAACAATTGTTTTGGGAAATAATTGGAGATTATTGAGAGCTTCCTGCATTCTGGAAATGTGTGTGAGCTATTCAGAGATTGGAAATGATGGATGAATAAAGATACAGTTCTTTGTTAGTTTGATGAGATTGTCACCCCTGAAGATTCACCAGTTCCAGGAATGATTCAACAATGTCTATCATTCAAATTCTTCAGACAGGTGAAAAAAGTGAGAGAAGGACTGAATCCACAAACACTGACACAGACAGTATTCAAAACTTCACCTTCATGTTTGAATGTGAAGGGGCTGATTGAAATAAACACGAGGCCACACTGGGATGCTGAGCAATTTAATTCCTGCTTTTCCTACATTAATAAAAATATGATGAAACATTCCTTGGATAAAGCACTCCATCTCCCTTCACACTCTACCCCTCACTCACTCTCTCACTTACTCTTGCCCTTTCTCTCTCCCCTTCATTCTCCCTCCTGACTCTCACTTCCTCATTGAGTCAACTTTTCTCCCCCTCACCTCTCTCTTCACTCAATCTATCTCCCATTGCACTCTCTTCTCACTCTCTCCCCTTACACTCTCCTTCCTCTGTCTCCCTCATTCATTCACCTTCTCTCCCCCTCAGAATGCCTTCCCCCTCTCTCTTCACTCAATCTATCTCCCATTGCGCTCTCTCCCAGTCATTCCCTCTTCCCCCCCGACTCACTCTCCCTCATTCACTCACCTTCTCTCACTACTCCTGTCCCTTCCCTCCCCTCTTCATTCAATCTATCTCCCAATGCTCCCTCCCCTCACTTTCGCCCCTCCCTATCTCTCCCTTCACTCTATCTACCCTCATGATCCCTCCCCCCACTCTATCTGTCCCTTACAATATCTCCTGTTCAGTCACCGCATCTCACACTATTCTTCGAAAATCTTCCCCCACTCTCTCCCCTATACTCTCAGTGTCTCCCCCTCACTGACATCACCCTTTCTCCCTCAGCCTCTTGTCCTATCACTCCCACCCCATTCCCCCCCTCACTCTCACACCAGCTCGCTCCATTCCTGACACACTCTCCCCATCCCTCTCTCACACCCTGTCCTCTTGCTCTCTCCTCTGTCTCTCCCCATCACTCTCTCTCATCAGCTCCCCTCACCATCTCTCCTCCTCATTCACTCTTAATTTATTCCTTTCTCACTTCCTTCCCTCACACTATCTCCCATCACCCTCTCCCCGCACCCTCACTCTTCACCGACCCTCCCCCTCACATGTTCTGCTTACTCTCTCTCTCATTGATTGTATTTAAGACAGGGAAAGACAGGCACTTGATTGGAAAGGTGGGAGAATGGGGTTGAGAACGTTATCAGCTGTGATTAAATGACGGAGGAGACTCGATGAGCAGAACAGCTGAATTCTGCTCCTGTACCTTACGGTCTTTTTAGTTTCACTCTCACTGTTAGCTACAGTATTTATCCTAGTCCCCCGCTCTTTATTAGCTTGTGTATGTATTAGTTTCAGGAGTGCAGTGATTACCAATTAGCATTGAACATAAAAAAATGCAATATTTAATTACAAATACCTACAGTGATACAGATGATAACATGAGGAATATCCATTACAATTATAGAGCAGCAGCATTAACCCTTTCTCTTTCAAAACTCAATAACATAGATCATATCACATACTGAGCAGTGTTCAGTTAAAACTAGTACAGACAAGACAACACAATAAAGTGAGTTTAAATTGTAATAATAGATGATGTGAATAGTTTGTTCTGAAGAAATGATACTAATTTGAAAGTGATTAATTCATAGTCTTTGAAGAATTTCCCCGATTCAATGTGATGTTTTTAATGGTATAGAATATCTCTCCACTTTTCAACGCTGACATCTGCAACTGCAGATGGATGAAAAACAACAATCTGACAAACCCCAGGTAATATCTGTCATGGTCAAATAAACAGTTTGATAAATAATGGTCATATCTGACATCATGCATCAGTCCTGAGATATTTGGGACAATCCAAAATAAATCATACATTCAGAAATTAAATAAAGCTGAGGTGAGTGTGCAGGGACAGAGTGAAATTGTGAATTCTAGCTTTCTGTGCGATAGCTCTGCATCTGCTCAGTGAGATATAAGGAACAAGGAAAGAGGAAACTGTATTTCCGAGGCTCCGATCCTGTCCAGTGCTGCCCCAGTGTTCATTTGTTATTTTCGGTCTAGGGATGTCGGTTTCAGAGGAAATGTTACCCCTGTTGTCTAAATTAAATTTCATTTGTTTATGGGGTGCTGAGAATTTATTAACCGCTGTAATGCATGGGTTTGTGATGTGTGTTGTGTGTATTTAAGAGAGATTCTGTGTTTCCCTCTGAAGTCTCTCTGTGTGTCAATACCTGGGTAAGAGTGTGGACTTGTCTGGCTTTGTATGTGTGTGTTTCAGGGAGTGTGTATCTCTGTGACCTGGAACTTGTGTGTGAGTTTGTCAGTGTGTGAATGTGTGTGTGTTGGTGTCAGTTTGTGTCTGTGTGTATCAGTGTGTGTGTTTGGAGGGATGTGTGTAGGATGCACAGATGTGTGTATGTGTATGATTATGTATCTGTATGTTTGGTTCCATGATTGTGGCACTGTGTCTCTGTGTGAATGTGTGTGTGTGTGTGTGTGTGTGTGTGAGATTATGCTTGTGATTGTATGCTTTTGTGGGCGAATGTCAGTGCCCCTGTGTGATTCAGATTATAAATCAGAAACATATTCCACCTTTGGTTTGGAAACACTTTAATCAACCTGTGCATTTGGGATTTTAACAGTTCCAGAAATAATTGAATTAACATTTACTGTGTGCGTGTGCGTGTGTGTATGTGTGTGTGTGTGTGTGTATGTATGTGTGTGTGCGTGTGTGTGTATGTGTGTATGTGTGTGTGCGTATGTATGTATGTATGTGTGTGTGTATGTATGTATGTGTGTGTGTGTGTGTGTGTGTATGTGTGTGTGCGTGTGTGTGTATGTGTGTGTGTGTGTGTGTGTATGTGTGTGTGCGTGTGTGCGTGTTGTGGGTTAAGGAATCAACACCCTGCTTCACCAAAGTCAACACTGAAACTTTCCCAGGTAAATATGTGGGAACTTGTGTTGATGTTGATAATTGGCAGGTTTGGATTCCAATGGAACTGCTCTCTGTATCAACCTGTGGAATTGTAAAGCAAAAGGAAAAGGGGAATAGTTTGTTTGGAAATTATTTTCTGTTCGAGCACGGACAAAATTGATGAATGGTTGTAATTGTGTCTCAAAATGTTTGTATTTCCAATTTTCAAAGTATCAGTCTGTGAGATTGAGACAATTATCTGGGAAATATTAAAAGAACCATTAGTAAGATCCACTGTGGAAGATTAAACACTGAATGTCTGATACAGGAATTACAGAGTGCAGCACAGTTTACCCACTCCCATTCTGAATGGGATTAGTGTCTAATAACTGCACCAAATGTACACATTACAGTCTGAGATCATCCCTAAGGACAATCTCCAGACAATATCTCCCATAGGGAATGAGGGAACAGAGTTCATGTACAGTGTCTGGTGATAAAAGGGTTAATTCACCAGCCGAGGTTCTTGCTGTAAACTCCAATCCCTGTCAATATTGTTCAATATTCACACTGCAGTAAGCGGTTCCCAGATGCAGACATGGGACTGACTGAACTTGTCTGAGGCTCACAAAGAGCAGCGCCTGCAGTAGGTGTGAGCCACCAGCAGATGGTGGCATTGTGTGACTTTAATCCCCAGATAGTGAAAGAGGTTTTGAGGAGGGGCTGGTGGAGCCTTTAATTCATTCACAGAGACAGAGAGGAAACTCTGACAAGATTGACCAATCTGTCCTCTGCTGGGTACTATCAGAATCACACACACTCTTCCCTCTCTCTGGAGAATGATCTCTGCTGCTCCATTTTGAAAGGAGGGTGAAGACTCTGTTACTGAGAACACTGACAACACATTGCTGCTTAAACAATGGTTTGCAGCAATCTTTCCTTCAATGTGGAGACTAAAACTACAACAGTTTTCCAGCTGGGAAACCAGGTAAGCAGGGAAATCACTGCCAGGCCAGAGGGGCTGATGGAATAGGGAGGGAGAGGGGCAGGAATGAAGGGTTTGGAAGGAGCTGTCAAAGATCTTCACAATTCAGGATTTCACTGTAACCGGTGGAGCAGCAATGTTCAGAGATTGAAATGTTCACACTGTCACTCTCAGTCCTGATCTGACTCCCCGCAGTGACTCCAGCTGTCTCCTTCCATTTGGACTGAACTGATTTCCCCACAGCCTGAAACAGATTAAAGATGAAACAGGAAATAAACAGATTGAACAACAGGGTAAATAACAGGAGACTGGAGTTAATGGGACAAATCTTCTGGTTTCTGGATCACCAGAGACCCAGACACACAACTGAAGATGAGCATCGGGACCCTGTGGATGTCCTGACACACTGATTTACCTGGGAATTGTCCCAGAGGTAGTAACTACTATTGGGGAAGTCCCCTGCTGCAGTTAGAGTCAGAGACTTGGGACAGATCCACAAAATTGACCTGGATAGTTACTCAGGTAATGTTAGACAGCTCACCACCTGGGCTAATACCTGAATAGCACAACCGAGTCCCCCAGTCACTTCCCACTGATCCCCCATACTACACCTCCCACAATCTGACTAGACCCACTCATCCCTACCTCCCCTCCAGCCTGGCGACCTCCCATGAGCCCTTAAACTAATCGGACTAACCCTCCCAACTTGGCCTCATCCTGAGCCAACCTCTCCTCACCTGACATAGAAACATAGAAGATCGGAGCAGGAGGAGGCCATTTGGCCCTTCGAACCTGCTCCACCATCCATCACCATCATGTCTGATCGTCCAACTCAATAGCCTCATCCTGCTTTCTCCCCATAACCTTTAATCCCGTTCACCCCAAGTGCTCTATCCAGCTGCCTCTTGAATACATTCTTGACTAAACCTCTGACTTAAACTCATTCCCCCAGAACCAACCCCACCCCACTACCCTCTTCAAAGCTATTAACCAACCCCAACCCCCCCACCACACAACCACATCTGTTTAGACCCCAACAACATGACCAACTCACAGACACCATCCAAACTCCCGATTAACCCTCCAACACAACACAATACAACTCATCCACTCCCCCGACACCCAGAACTAATCCTCCAACCTCTCTGCAGCTCCCTGACTAACCATTCATCCAGCGACACACCAACCCATTCACTCCCCCAATCAACTAACACGGAGCTCCCTGGGGTCACTGTGCTGTAAATAGGGTGTGTGCTCTCTCTTCCCCGACTCTGATGGAGCTCCCCGGGGTCACTGTGCTGTAAATAGGGTGTGTGCTCTCTCTTCCCCGACTCTGCTCTGATAGAGCTCCCCGGGGACACTGTGCTGTAAATAGGGTGTGTGCTCTCTCTTCCCCGACTCTGCTCTGACGGATCTCCCCGGGGTCACTGTGCTGTAAATAGGGTGTGTGCTCTCTCTTCCCCGACTCTGCTCTGACGGAGCTCCCCGGGGTCACTGTGCTGTAAATAGGGTGTGTGCTCTCTCTTCCCCGACTCTGCTCTGACGGAGCTCCCCGGGGTCACTGTGCTGTAAATAGGGTGTGTGCTCTCTCTTCCCCGACTCTGCTCTGACGGAGCTCCCCGGGGTCACTGTGCTGTAAATAGGGTGTGTGCTCTCTCTTCCCCGACTCTGCTCTGACGGAGCTCCCCGGGGTCACTGTGCTGTAAATAGGGTGTGTGCTCTCTCTTCCCCGACTCTGCTCTGATGGAGCTCCCCGGGGTCACTGTGCTGTAAATAGGGTGTGTGCTCTCTCTTCCCCGACTCTGACGGAGCTCCCCGGGGTCACTGTGCTGTAAATAGGGTGTGTGCTCTCTCTTCCCCGACTCTGACGGAGCTCCCCGGGGTCACTGTGCTGTAAATAGGGTGTGTGCTCTCTCTTCCCCGACTCTGACGGAGCTCCCCGGGGTCACTGTGCTGTAAATCGGGTGTGTGCTCTCTCTTCCCCGACTCTGACGGAGCTCCCCGGGGTCACTGTGCTGTAAATAGGGTGTGTGCTCTCTCTTCCCGACTCTGCTCTGACGGAGTTCCCCGGGGTCACTGTGCTGTAAATAGGGTGTGTGCTCTCTCTTCCCCGACTCTGCTCTGATGGAGCTCCCCGGGGTCACTGTGCTGTAAATAGGGTGTGTGCTCTCTCTTCCCGACTCTGCTCTGACGGAGTTCCCCGGGGTCACTGTGCTGTAAATAGGGTGTGTGCTCTCTCTTCCCCGACTCTGTTCTGATGGAGCTCCCCGGGGTCACTGTGCTGTAAATAGGGTGTGTGCTCTCTCTTCCCCGACTCTGCTCTGATGGAGCTCCCCGGGGTCACTGTGCTGTAAATAGGGTGTGTGCTCTCTCTTCCCCGACTCTGCTCTGATGGAGCTCCCCGGGGTCACTGTGCTGTAAATAGGGTGTGTGCTCTCTCTTCCCCGACTCTGCTCTGATGGAGCTCCCCGGGGTCACTGTGCTGTAAATAGGGTGTGTGCTCTCTCTTCCCCGACTCTGCTCTGATGGATCTCCCCGGGGTCACTGTGCTGTAAATAGGGTGTGTGCTCTCTCTTCCCCGACTCTGCTCTGACGGAACTCCCCGGGGTCACTGTGCTGTAAATAGGGTGTGTGCTCTCTCTTCCCCGACTCTGCTCTGACGGAGCTCCCCGGGGTCACTGTGCTGTAAATAGGGTGTGTGCTCTCTCTTCCCCGACTCTGCTCTGACGGAGCTCCCTGGGGTCACTGTGCTGTAAATAGGGTGTGTGCTCTCTCTTCCCCGACTCTGCTCTGATGGAGCTCCCCGGGGTCACTGTGCTGTAAATAGGGTGTGTGCTCTCTCTTCCCCGACTCTGCTCTGATGGAGCTCCCCGGGGTCACTGTGCTGTAAATAGGGTGTGTGCTCTCTCTTCCCCGACTCTGCTCTGACAGAGCTCCCCGGGGTCACTGTGCTGTAAATAGGGTGTGTGCTCTCTCTTCCCCGACTCTGCTCTGACGGAGCTCCCCGGGGTCACTGTGCTGTAAATAGGGTGTGTGCTCTCTCTTCCCCGACTCTGCTCTGACGGAGCTCCCCGGGGTCACTGTGCTGTAAATAGGGTGTGTGCTCTCTCTTCCCCGACTCTGCTCTGACGGAGCTCCCCGGGGTCACTGTGCTGTAAATAGGGTGTGTGCTCTCTCTTCCCCGACTCTGCTCTGACGGAGCTCCCCGGGGTCACTGTGCTGTAAATCGGGTGTGTGCTCTCTCTTCCCCGACTCTGATGGAGCTCCCCGGGGTCACTGTGCTGTAAATAGGGTGTGTGCTCTCTCTTCCCCGACTCTGCTCTGATGGATCTCCCCGGGGTCACTGTGCTGTAAATAGGGTGTGTGCTCTCTCTTCCCCGACTCTGCTCTGATGGAGCTCCCCGGGGTCACTGTGCTGTAAATAGGGTGTGTGCTCTCTCTTCCCCGACTCTGCTCTGACGGAGCTCCCCGGGGTCACTGTGCTGTAAATAGGGTGTGTGCTCTCTCTTCCCCGACTCTGCTCTGACGGAGCTCCCCGGGGTCACTGTGCTGTAAATAGGGTGTGTGCTCTCTCTTCCCCGACTCTGCTCTGATGGAGCTCCCCGGGGTCACTGTGCTGTAAATAGGGTGTGTTCTCTCTCTTCCCCGACTCTGCTCTGATGGAGCTCCCCGGGGTCACTGTGCTGTAAATAGGGTGTGTGCTCTCTCTTCCCCGACTCTGCTCTGACGGAGCTCCCCGGGGTCACTGTGCTGAAGATTCTGGGAGAAATATGCAGCAGTTTCAGGTTGGGGGAATTTTCACACATTCCGGCAATCTGCTGACCATTGCTGCTGCTTGGAAGATTCAGGCCCATTTATATTTTAAATCCATTTATATTTTAATTGTTACACTAAAAATTAACACAAACACTCACTCTATCCTCTCCAGACTCCTACAGGTCCGTATGAGGCGGCGGAGAGCAGGGACAGATTGATCTGTGAAGGAGTTTGATCCCAGGTTCAGAATCCTCAGTGACTGGTTTGTACAGAGAGCGGAGACGAGATCCTCAGCACAAGAATCTGTGAGAGCGTTACTATACAGACTGGAGATCAGAGAGAGAAATAACAGGAATCAGGCTCAATCCCCAGTGTTTTATATAATACTGTTAATAACAATAATAATGTATTGTAGGAGACATTCCAAAAACACAACTTGCATTTCTGTAGAATGAGGAAATACTCAATGCTGAAAATGAAATATAAATAAACTGGAAATGTTCAGCAGGTTAGGGAAATATTTGTGAAGAGAGAAACAGGGGTAAAGTTTGAGCTTCCATTGGAACTGGGAACTGGCAGTGAATTGACAGGTTTGAAGGGACAGCGGTGGGTGGCTGGGGATGAAACAAAGAAAGGACAAACTGGAATTACAGGAGTGATTAAATGGTAAAAGTGATGATGGGACAGGACCATAATCACAGGATCCCCATGTCCTTACTCGGAGTGGCTCGGGAGGGACATGGGATGGTCAGTGGTTTGGGAATGCAGTTTGTGGTGAGGGTGACAAGTTGGCAAGCCAAATGAAACTTGAGTTGGTCACATTTGAATATTGGTTGCAGTTCTGTTCTCCACACTACCAGAAGGATGGGGATGCTTTGGAGAGGGTGCAAAGAATGTTCACCAGAATGTAGCCTGGTCAAGGGCGGTTAAGGTATGAGGAGAGATTGGATAAACATGGATTGTTTGCAGTACAAAAAGGGAGGCTGAGGGGTGACCTGACGGAGGTGAACACAAGTATGAGAGGCATCAATTCAATGTGGTGGACAGTCAGAGACTTTTCTCCAGGGTGGAATGGTCAACTACAAGAGGGCACAGGGTGAAGGTGAGAGGGGTAAAGTTTAGGGGAGACGTGTGGGGAAGGTTCTCACACAGAGGGTGGTGGGGTGTGGAATGCACTGCCAATGGAGGTGGTGGAAGCAGACATGTTACCAACGTCCAACACACATCTTTATAGACACAGGAACAAGGAATGAACAGAGGAATAGAAACCGCGAATGGGCAGTAAGTACTGGGTCTGAATAAGGGTTCGGAGTTGCCGTGGGCTTGGTGGGCTGAAGGGCCTGTTACTGTGTTGGATGGTTCTTTGTTCTTGTGTCAGAGATTCTGAATATTGTTCGGGGCGATTAAATGATTCCCACAAGTGACCTTTTAACTTTGTTAATTCTTATCTCTCCCCAAACCGATTCTGCATCTTGATCATTGGAACTAAGTTCACCTCTCGCTGCTGTACTGTCATCTGTTACTAACAGCGAGACTCCACCACCATGTCCTGTCCTCCATTTACTGTCATCTATTCACTCTCCCCCCTTTCACAAATCAATGGATGCTGTGTCCGGGGAGAGCTGTACACATCTGAGGAGGAGGAGAGAACCTCAGAGGGTGCACCATAACATTATTCCCCCACACCCTCAACATAAGGATCTGTGGGACTGACATCCCATTGCTCAGGGATCAGAGAGAGAAGCAACAGGAGTCAGAGGAAAAACAATTTTCCTTATTCATAACTGACACCAATAGTAATGGGCAGTGTTTTTATACAAATACCAGTGGTGAAATTATATTGTTGAATATTCAGTTATTATAAACACAATCTCACACAGTCTGCTACTTACCCCAGTGTCTGTATTTTACAGTCCGGATTCCTCAGAGCCACAGACAGCCGTTTCACTCCTGAATCTCCCAGGTTATTGCAACGCAGATTCAGATCTATCAGTGAGCGGTTTGTACTGAGAGCAGAGACCAGGTCCTCGGCACAAGAATCAGTGAGATCATTATATCCCAGACTGGAGATCAGAGAGAGAAAAATAACAGGAATCAGGGTAAATCCACAGTGTTTTTAAGAATAAGATCATTAACAATAATAATGTACAGCACGGGACATTCAAGAAACACAACTTCAGTTCATACAGAAGGCAAAATTATATTAATGCTGTAAATCTGAAATATGAATAAATATGTTGGAAACTCTCATCAGGTCAGGCAATATCTGTGAAGAAACAAATCTAGTTTCAGTTTAATTAGTTAAAATTAGAACTTGGAAGTATCAGTGAATTAAATTGTTTGAAGTGACAGGGAGCTGGGGATGGGCGGGTGACAAGGAGAGAACAAAATGGAAGTGTCGGAGTGATTAAATGACAAAAAGGATGATGGTGAAAGGGAAGAGCTCAGGATTCCCATGTCCTTACCCTGAGTCACAGGGAGGGACATGGGATGGTCAGTGGCTCAGGAATGGAGTGTGTGGTGGGGTTGAAGATGATGAGAGAGAAACCTTTTTCACACTGCCAGTGGTTCGGGTCTGGAATTACAGCCGGGAAGTGTGGTGGAGGGAGGCTGATTTGAGGCATCACAGAGGGCAGACGATGAACATTCGAATGAAACAATGTGTAAAGATACGAGGAGAAGGCAGGAGAATGAGACAATTTCCTAATACTAGTTTGGTGAGCCGGGGCAGACACATTTCACCTTGTGGAGCTCGGTAATAATTCTGTGAAGATAATGTTTGGAAATGTATCAATATTTTAACTGGAAGCTGGTGATGTTGCAGTGTCAACAGGGTTAGATAATTTAACCAGTGTCCACTAAGGGCCATTGGTATCTCTCTCAGGTAGAATCACAGAATTGTTACAGAGCAGAAGGAGACCATTCGGCCCACACTGTCTGTACTGACTCTCTGAATCAGCAATTTACTCAGTGTCATTCCCCCAAATTCTCCCCGTATCCCTGCACATTCTCCCTTTTCAGATAATAATCCAATTCCTCTTGGAAATTTTCAACTGAACGTGTCTCCACCACACACTCAGACAGTGAATTCCAGCCGTTAACCACTCGCTGCAGGGGAAGTCCCGGTTCAGGCAATGCTGGCACCAGCAGCAATTTCATAGGCAGCAGCTCTGGAGAGAGCAGTGAGGAAGGCCTGGTTACTGAACACAGGGCTGAAATAGGAGGAGGAAGGTTAAACTCAATTCAATGATGCACTTGGCAACACTTGGTACTGTTTCCGAAGGCTGCATGAGTTTGGAGCAAATTTCTGTTCTCTCAGGACTGGAGAGTATCTGTCACATCAATCCAAGTATAACGGGATGGAGATTGCCGGAGACCTGAGCAGGCGTGGGTTATATGGTTGCAGTGAGGCAAAAGGATGAAGAACCTGCTATGTTCTGACAAGGTGGTGAAGCATCCTATAACATGTAAACAGAGGGATATGAGGTCAAATGAGAATGAGAGTGAAACTGTAGAAAGACCAGGCAATGTCTGGACAGCAGCATCAACTGTCAAAGACAAATCACCATCTTTCTTCAGAGCTCTGGTTAGATAACACTCGCACTGTGAGAATGGGATGGCCACATGCAGGAGACATTTCCCTGTGTAGACACGATGGTCAGTCAGGTTGTCGCCAGCAGAGGCTTGTGTCTTTGATGGAAGAGTAACAATGGAACTTTATGTGTCTGTAGAAGAGAGTACAAAACGCCAGAAAAATGAACTGAAAATGGTGACAACGTCCAGATCTTGTAATCCTTACACCTAGAATTCGAAGTGCTGGAGCTGGGGGAACAGCTGACAGGGTGGGAAATCACTGTTTAGGATATTTGTTGTGGAGCTGACGGAAGTGGTTGAATGATGGGTGCAGGAGATTCTCTTGTACCCGCAACACAGAGCGTGTGTGCCCATCTGTTTTGGGGCCACTGCTGTTTGTCGTTTTTATAAATGACCTAGATGAGGTGTAGAAGGATGGATTAGTAAATTTGCTGATGACACCAAAGTCGGAGGAGTTGTAGACAGTGAGGATGGATGTTACAGTTTGCAGAGGGACATCGATAAGCTGCAGAGCTGGGCCGAGAGGTGGCAGATGGAGTTTAATACAGAAAAGTGTGAGTTGATTCACTTTGGTAAGAGTAACAGCAGTACAGAATATAGGGCTAATGGAGGGACTCTTAGTAGTGTTGACGAGCAGAGAGATCCCGGGGTACATGTGCATAGATCCCTGAAAGTTGGCACCCAGGTTGATACGGTTGTTAAGAAGGCGTACGGTGTGTTAGCTTTTATTGGTACAGGGATTGAATTTCAGAGCCGTGAGGTCATGTTACAACTGTACAAAACTCTGGTGCGGCCGCACTTGGAGTATTGCGTACAGTTCTGGTCGCCGCATTATAAGGAAGATGTGGAGGCATTGGAAAGGGTGCAGAGGAGGTTTCTGGTATGGTGGGAAGGTCTTATGAGGAAAGGCTGAGGGACTTAAGGTTATTTTTGTTGGAAAGAAGGAGGCTACGAGGTGAACTAATTGAGGCAGACAAGATGATCAGAGGGTTAGATAGGGTGGACAGTGAGAGCCTTTTTCCTCGGATGGTGATGGCTAACACGAGGGGACATAGCTTTAAATTAAGGGGTGGTAATTATAGGACGGATGTCAGAGGTAGGTTCTTTACCCAGAGGGTAGTAAGGGCGTGGAATGCCCTGCCTGCAGCAGTTGACATAACCTGTCAATCACCCACAATCAAGCTCTACTCTGCCATCCCAGGGGACTCGCCAACTTTAAGGGTGTTCAAATGGTCAGTGGATAGGCGTATGGATAACATTGGAATAGTTTAGGTTAGAGGGTCATTAGATTGGTTCCACTGGTTGGCGCAACATCGAGGGCCGAAGGGCCTGTACTGCGCTGGAATGTTTGATGTTCTATCACCAGTCACATGGAACCAGCTGAAGGACTTGTTGGAATGTACACTGAATTATAACTATTCCTTGAAGATATATATTGAGGACTGAAGGATATTGAATTTAATGACCAGCCATGAACAAAATGAATGGAGGAGCAGGCTCGAAGGGCCAAATGGCCGACTCCTGCTTCTAGTTTCTATTTTAATCATGTTTCTATGCAGGTTATACTGTCTGCACCATGCTATCTGTAACCGGTTTCCTTTATTGTTACTGAAGCAGTATAATTGACATCATGTTGATTTTAATCTGAACTAATGCAGTGTTCTGTTGTTTCAGTGTTCCCCTGGGATGACAGAGTCGAGCTTGATTGTGGGTGATTGACAGGTTACGTCATGTGACTGAGGGACAGCTATTTTTCACAGAGCATTCCAGTTTTTATTCTGCTTTCAGAAGCTGCTTGAAGTTAAGACAAACAGCAGTGCTGTTTCCCTCTCTGAAGTTGGAGCTTTTGCTGTTGAAGTGTTGCTGTGTTGGAAGCTGTCAGAGACTGGGGTTACCTCTCTGTGATTGGGCTGTTCGGAGGCTAAATCCTTCTCTGAAAACAATTGTCGGTTGGCTGTCTGGAAGTGTTAAAAAGCTGGAAATCGGCAACACATTTGCAAACTTGTTTTTGTGCTAACTAATGTTGGAGAAGGGTGTGTGTCTGTGGGTATTGCTTTATATTGGAACAACAGAGATAGCTAGCTGTTATGAGTTATACTGTGTCATGTTTATGTTTTGCAGTTGGTAAAGGTTATGCTAATTTTTGTTGTTACATTCTAACTGCATTCTTAAATAAACTGTGTTTGATAAAAGCGTCCTAGTGGGTCACTTGAATCATACCTGGAGTGAAACACCTCATGTTCATCAATACCAAAATCAAATGTAAAACCAAAGGTCCAGGTTAACTTCACAAAACACCTTGGATTTTCTGGCCTGTGTCTTAACAATTGCCTCCATTCACTCTTTTCTCTTTCTTACAAAAGAAGGATTGTGAGACTGGGTGACATCTGTCCCCCTGTAAACATGTGACCGGTTCCTCATGGGGTCACCGTTACATTATTCCCCTACACCCAGGGCACAAAAATCAATGTGATTGACATTCCATTTCATTGGGATCAGAGAGAGACAAATAACAGGGATTAGTGAAAATTCAGGTTCTGCTTCATAACTTCCAATCCCTGGGCCTTTATAGAGGTTTTCAGCACAGAAAGAGGCCCTTCGGCCCACCGTGTCTGTGTCAGCCATCAAGCACCAATCTATTCTAATCCATTACCAGCACTTGCTCCATAGCCTTGTACCCTGCAGCATTTCAAGTGCTTGTCTGAATGCTTCTTAAATGTTGAGAGTGTTCCTGACTCCACCACCCTTTCAGACAGTGAGATCCAGATTCCCACTACCCTCTGGGTGAAAAAACATTTCCACAGAACCAGAGAATCCCCACTGTGCAGAAGGGACCCAATCGCCCCATCCACTCTACACTGACTCTCCGAAGATGCATCTTAACCAGGCCCACACAACTGCTTATCACTGGACATTTACCATGGCAAATCTACCAAAACTACACATCTTAGGACACTAAGGGATAATTTAGCATGGTCGATCCACCTAACCTACACTAGTTTGGACTGTGGGAGAAACCAGAGTACCTGACAGAAACCCGCACACACGGGGAGATCGTGCAAACTCCACTGGCAGTCACCAGAGGCTGGAATTAAACAAAGGTCCCTGATGTTGTGAGGCAGCAATGCTAACCACTGAGCCATCTTCAATTCTCCTCTGGGACTTCTGTTCAATGTCTTAAATCAATACAACTGGTTATTGACCCTGAGAAAGAAACCTTTCTCCTTCATTTTATAATTTGATAGAACTCCACATGGTTGTCCCCCAGCCTTCCCTGTCTGAGTAAAACACCAGGAGCATTGACATACAGAGGGATCTGTGCATACTTGTCCACTGATCCCTGAAAGTGGTAACACAGGTGGATAACTTGGTCAATAAGACATGCAGCATGCTCGCTTCACTGGCCGGGACATCGAGTATAAAAGTTGGCAAGTTATGTTCCAGCTGTATTAAACTTTAGTTCGGCCCAATATGGGATATTGAGTGCAGTGCTGATCGCCAGACAACCAGAAGGATGTGGATGCTTTGGAGAAGGGGAGAGTGAATAGATGACAGTAAATGGGGGACAGGACATGGTGGTGGAGTCTTGCTGTTAGTATCAGATGATGTAAGTAGAGAGAGTTGAACTTAGTTCCAATGATCAAGATACAGAATCAGTTTGGGGAGAGATAAGAATTAACAAAGTTAAAAGATCACTTGTGGGAATCATTTATAGACCCCAAACAATATTCAGAACCAAAGAAGGTTTACAAGGATGTTGCCTGCTCTGGTTAAGGTATGAAGAGAAGTTGAATAAACTCGGATTGTTTTCACTGGAAAGACAGAGGCTGAGGGGTGACCTGATAGAGGCAGATATATGGTTGATAGTTGGAGTCTTTTCCCCAGGGTGAAAAGGTCAACTACAGGACGGGACAGTTTGAAGGCAAGAGGGGGAAAGTTTCGAGGAGATGTGCGGGGAAAGTTTTCACAGAGGGTGCTGGGTGCCTCGAATGCACAGCCAGTGAAGTTGAGAAGCAGGCACGTTCCCAATGTTCAAGGTTTATCTCGATAGAAACATGAACGGGAGATGAACAGAGGAATAGAAACTGCGAATGAGCAACAAGTACTGGGTCTGAATAAGAATGAGTCGCTGCCACAGGCTTGATGGGCCGAAGGGCCTGTGTCCGGGGAGAGCTGTACACATCTGAGGAGGAGGAGAGAACCTCAGAGGGTGAACCATAACATTATTCCCCCACACCCTCAACATAAGGACCTGTGGGACTGACATCCCATTGCTCAGGGATCAGAGAGAGAAGCAACAGGAGTCAGAGGAAAAACAATTTTCCTTATTCATAACTGACGCCAATAGTAATGGGCAGTGTTTTTATACAAATACCAGTGGTGAAATTATATTGTTGAATATTCAGTTATTATAAACACAATCTCACACAGTCTGCTACTTACTCCAGTGTCTGTATTTTACAGTCCGGATTCCTCAGAGCCACAGACAGCCGTTTCACTCCTGAATCTCCCAGTTTATTGTTACCCAGATTGAGATCTATCAGTGAGCGGTTTGTACTGAGAGCAGAGACCAGGTCCTCGGCACAAGAATCAGTGAGATTATTATCCCAGAGACTGGAGATCAGAGAGAGAAAAATAACAGGAATCAGGGTAAATCCACAGTGTTTTTAAGAATAAGATCATTAACAATAATAATGTACAGTGCGGGACATTCAAGAAACACAACTTCAGTTCATACAGAAGGCAAAATTATATTAATGCTGTAAATCTGAAATATGAATCAATATGTTGGAAACTCTCATCAGGTCAGGCAATATCTGTGAAGACAGAAACAGATTTAGTTTCACTTCAATTAGCTTAAATTCGAACTTGGAAGTAGCAGTGAATTAAATTGTTTGAAGTGACAGGGAGCTGGGGATGGGCGGGTGACAAGGAAAGAATAAAATGAAAGTGTCGGAGTGATTAAATGACAAAAAGGATGATGGAGAAAGGGAAGAGCACAGGATTCCCATGTCCTTACCCTGAGTCACAGGGAGGGACATGGGATGGTCAGTGGCTCAGGAATGGAGTGTGTGGTGGGGTTGAAGATGATGAGAGAGAAACCTTTTTCACACTGCCAGTGGTACGGGTCTGGAATTACAGCCGGGAAGTGTGGTGGAGGGAGGCTGTATCGAAACAGTCAGAAAGGAATTAGATGATTATTTTAATATAAACAATGAGCGAGGATACGAGAAAAAGGCTGGAGAATGACACACATTCCTAATGCTAATTTGGTGAGCTAGTACAGACACGATGGGCCAAATGGCCTCATTGTGAACCGTAACAATTCTGTGAAGATAATGGTTGGAAATGTATTGATATTTCAGCTGGGAGTTGGTGATGTTGCCGTGTGGACAGTGTTAGTAGCCATAGTCCCCAATGAAATATTAATATTTCTCTCCAATACAGAGAGAGACAATTTGTTACATGTGGCTTCAGGGTGACAGGTCTCCTCCTCCAGTCCTGAGGGAACAGAACCTCCCTCCAAACCGATATAGCCTTGAGAATTTCCAGGGTAGTGTCAGTGAATTGGGTTTAATCTGCCTTCTGCCATTTCAGTCCTTTGTTCATTAACCAGGGCTCCCTCACTGCTCCCTTCAGAGCCTTTAAAAGTGCTGCTGGCTGCCTTTAAATCTGGTACCAGCTTTGCCTGAATGGGATCTTCCCCTGCAGCCAGTGGTGAAGCTCTGGAATGCACAGGGTTTTGGGGGAAGGTGGGGGAATGACCTCTCTGTGAAGGGTTCCGGTCAGTCAGAGATGACTGCTGCACTGCCCACACTGAGTGACCATCCTGGTGGGCCCATGATGGGCAGTCTGGCAGCACCATAGGCTTGTGTGTGTCTTTGATGGGTGAGTAACAATGGAAATTTATGTGCTTGTAGAAGAGGGCACAGAGCACGGGCCTGTTCTGCGCTGTAATGTTCTATGTTCTATGTTCTATGTTCTATAACATCCACAGAGCAGATACTGTCTCACACGAGTAGCAAAGGGGTTACAATCTGGCAGCACAGGACAGCACACACAAACCCGAGCAGCTGATGGAGGCAGCAATAACTGAGTTCACTCACACTCTTGAGGGGAGAGGGCAGAGCCAGCTTGTGGAAGGTGAAATGTGACTGGAGTCTTTAACAATGCAGCAGATACTGGAGCTGCAGTGTAAGGTATTTTAACATCCGGTGGAGTTTCCAAAGGCTGTGTGTATCCATACACAAAGGATGGAGGAGTCAATCCAGACCAGCAGTGTTACCATGTCTCAGGTATGAACACAAATAACATCCTCCACAGAGAGATTGGTGACCTTCATGGAGAGTCACATCCAGCCTATCACCCACAGCAAATACACATGAGCTGCATGTTCTCACCACCTCCAGGAGCTCTGTGGGACACGGGCTGTGGGAGGGATGGGAAAATGATCCTGGAGTCACTGTCAGGACTTCCCAGCTGAACAGGGAGGGTCCAGTTTGCCCTGAATGGATAGAGGAGCGGCTGCCTGCAGCATTTGGGAGCTCCTCTCAGGATGCCCCTGGTGTGGGCAGTGGGTCCTCTTCTGCTCCGACTGTAACACAAACACCTCATGAAGCTGTGATCACGGAGACAACTCCAGTATCTGAGCAGAGGATTCACAGTCGGCTGGATCCTTCCAGGACTCAGGAAATCCGAGGACAAAGGCCACAGTCATCGAAATTCCCAGAGGAGAGAGATAAAGATCCAACCTGTAGCTCAGGGGAAAGTGCAGGGATGGGGGTGGTTGTCATGGTGGGTTTGCTTTCTTGGGTTTCACAGGGTTATACTTTGTTGTTACCGGTCACTTTGTTGTGTTTGTATTTCCAGTAAATTCAGAGATGGAACACCACTAAATAAATCCTTCACCATATTACTGGGTCTTTAACAGTTCACTGGGAATGTGAGGTGGGAAATACAGCACTGAATGAGCTCAATACAATTCCAGTGTCTTTGTTTCATGTAGTGACGGCTCCAGGGAAATTATAAAACATTCACAGAAACAGTAACAGTGCTGGAGATGGTGGAAGATTTATTACACTGAATGGCTGTGTGAGTTAAGGTCCATGGAAAACATGTCTGTATTACTGAATCTCCATCCTCCCTGACACATATCCCATGTCCCTGGCCTGTGGTCCATGGGGTTCCTCATCATGAAGCATCTGGTCAACATTGTATTGCATCACACTTTGTTCAAAGCTTCTCCACTCTAACTCCAGGTTGTATCGAACACAGAACAACACCAGGACATTGAGACCCTCGCTGGGTATATTGAATAGTTCCACCAGATCTATCTTTCGAATTCCTCTGGCCTGTGCAATCGTCACACAATTTGTCCTGTAGCAGCTGTTTTCTCTCTCCTCTGTGACGGTGTTTGGGTTACACACAGGCACAATTACCCATCCCTTCAGTGGGTAGAGCTGGTCTTTATTAATGATTTCAGGGGATGATGGTGTCACGGGCAATACAAACACTTACAGTCCATCCCCAATTGCCCTTGAGAAGGTGGTGGTGAGCCATCTTCTTAAATTCTGCACAGCATCTGGTACAAAATCTAACAGGCTTTTTCCCAGATTGGAGACAAATATCACGAGGGGCCACGAGCTTAGGGTGAGGGGAGAGAGGTATAATTTGGGTGCTAGAGGGAGGTTTTTCACACAGAGGGTCGTGGGGGTATGAAACGCACTGCCAAGTAAGGTGGTGGAGGCAGGCACGCTGGACTTGTTTAAGGTTTACTTAGATAGGCACATGAGTGAAACAGGGATGGAGGGTTATAGGAGACGGTTTTAAATAAGGGTCAGAGACTCGGGACGTTCCTGGAAATCTAATGCTCCGTGTTGATGTTTTGTCTCTTTTACTCCACAGGTGTCGGTCCACCTTGTTGTCTACCGAGAGGCACTCACACGGTGGGTCGTGTGTGGGCTGCTCTTGGATGTTTCGAGAGTGGCCTAGTACTTCATGTCGGTGTGTGTGCTTCAAACTGGACCAGCAGATGGGCACCACAACAGCTCGGTGACTATCACTGCTAGCTGTGCAGACACATGGATTTGGGCCGGTGTCTGTGGGAGTTTGCACATTCTCCCCGTGCTTGCGTGGGTTTTCTCCGGGTGCTCTGGTTTCCTCCCACACCCCAAAGATGTGCTCTTAGGCTGATTGGTGTAACAAATTGTCCCTACACTATTCTCCCCTGAATCTGGTTTCCAATGGGGGTACCATAAGCATAGACACGGGTCAAGGGAGGTGTAGGAAAAATACATTGTTAAGATGGCAGTGCGGGCTCGTTGGGCCGAAGGGCCTGTTTCCCGTGTTGTGTTGTTCTTTGTAAAACCGTTAGGAAGGGACATCTGGGATTCTGATCCCACATCAGTGAAGGAAAAGCAATATATTCCAAGTCAGAATGATGTGTGGTTTGGAAAGAAATCTGAAGCTGGTTGGTGTTCCATCCTTCTGATATCCTTGCCCATCTCAGTGATGGATAGTGCCTGTTTGGATGATGCTGTCTCAGGAACCTTGGTGAGCTGCTCCATTCCACCTTGTATGTGGTAAAATCCTGCCACTGTGTGTCAGTGGTAGAGACAGTCAATGTTTAATTTGGTGAATGGCCAGCTGATCCAGTGGCTCCTTTTCCCTGGATGAGCTTCTTCAGTGTTTCTGAAGCTGCATCAATCCAGCAAGATGGGCAGATTCCATCACACTGCTGACTTGTGCCTTGGGCAACAATTTGGAAGACAGGAGGTGAGTTCCTCATCTCTGAATTCCCAGGCTGTGATCTACCCTTGGAGCCACAGTGTTTACAGTTCAGTGTCTGTTCAATGGTCCCAGTGCGGCCCCACCACTCAGGATGTTGACCGTTGAGGATTCAGTGATGGTGCTGCCATTCAATGTAAAGGGAATGTGGTTAGATTGTCTTCTGTTGGAGATGGTCCTTCCCTGGCATTCGTGTAGTGAAACATTACTTGCCATTTATCAGATTAAGCCTGAATGTTCTTCAGACCTTTAGACATTAGATCTGTTGAAGAGTCATCCAGACTCGAAGGGTTCGCTGTTCTCTCTCCACAGAAGCTGTCAGGATGCTGGGATTTTCCAGCATTTTGTGTTTTGTTCAGGTCTTGCTGTTTATGGACATGGACTGCTTCAGTATCTGAGGAATTGTGAACAGTACTGAACATTGTACAATCATTAGTGAGCATCCTCACTCTGACCTTATAATGGAAGGAAGGTCATTGATAAAGCAATTGAAGGTGGTTGGGCTTCGGACATCACCCTGAGGAACGCTGTAAATGCGCCTAGTTTGGGGGCATTTAAGAGATCCGTGGATATGTTTATGGACGAAAAGGGATTGGTTTAGGTTAGAGGGTCATTGTTTTTTAACTGGTCGGCGCCACATCGTGGGCCGAAGGGCCTGTTCTGCGCTGTAATGTTCTACGTTCTATGTTCTAACTCCTGCAGTGATGATCATGAGGCATTGGAAGGATTCCACATTTTCTGTTGATCAAGAGCAGATTGATGGAGTAGTAATTCACCAGATTGGATTTGTCCTGCTTTTTTCCCCATTGTCCGGTAGATCCAGTGTTGTAACTGTACTGGAACAGTTTGGCTCGGGGAATGGCTAGTTATGGAACACAATTCTTCAGTACCATTGCTGGGGTACTGCCAGGCTGACAGATTTTACAGTACACAGTGCCTTCAGTCATTTCTTTACCTCACATACAGTGAATCAAATTGATATCTGTAATGCTGGGGACCTCAGGAGGAGGCTGAGATTAATCATTCTACTCAGCACTTCTGGCTGAAGGTGGCACTGATGCTCTGGGTTCCCTCATCAGTAATGATGGAATTCTTGTGGAATGTTTATAGAATCATACAATTCCCACAGTGTAGGAGGCCCTTTGGCTCATCGAGTCTTCACCAATTCTTTGAAAGAATATCATATCCAGACCCTATCTCTGGAACTCCACATATATGGCCCATTAATTCCCCTCATCTACACACCCTGAGACACTTAGGACAACTTAGCATAGCCAATCAACCGAACTTGCAGATCTCTGGACAGTGGGAGAAAATTGGAGCACCCAGAGGAAACCCGCACAGACACTGGGAGAATGTGCAAACTCTACACATGATGTCACCCAAGGCTGGAATTGAACCCTGGTCCCTGGCGTTGTGAGGCAGCAGCGTTAACCACTGTGCCACTGGGTCGCGTAATGTAAACGGCATGTCCAACATTTGTGGCATGTCTAACTCTATTTCTGACTGGATACGGTAAGACAGGAAATCTCTAATCTGATCCATTGGTTTTGGTGTGATGGAGCTCGGTCTATCATATGCTACATCCGCTCTGTGGTCTGGTGGCCGTGTGCTGGAGCTTCACCAGGTTCACATCTCATTTTTAGATAAAGCCAATTCTCATTTGATGATATATGTAAAGAAAATGAATCGTAGTAACACAGTACTGGTTGCTGGGGAAAGCCCACTGTCAGCTTCCTATAAATGAAAAGGTACAGTTCACCTCTCCTGCCTGCTTCCTGTCATGATGTGGAGATGCCGGGGTTGGACTGGGGTAAACACAGTAAGAAGTCTGACAACACCAGGTTTTAGTCCAACTGATTTATTTGATAGTAAACTCACAAGCTTTCGAGGTTTCCCTGTACGTCAGGCGAATAGAGAGTTCTGGCCTCAGACAGAGCATATAACAGCACAGACAGTTTACAGATTACTGATCAGAATGCAAATCTTTACACCTAACCTGCTATTCAAGTCCTAAAGTGGCCGACAATGTGAGTGGAAGGAGCATTGAGCACAGGTTAAAGAGATGTGTATTGTCTCCAGACAGTACAGTAAGTGAGGTTTTGCAAACCCAGGCAAGTCACGGGGGTTACAGATAGTGCGACATGAACCCAAGATCCCTGTTGAGACCGTCCTCATGTGTGTGGAACTTGGCTATCAGTCTCTGTTCAGCGACACTCAGATAACTTCATATCCAGCCTGCCTTTGTCTCTTTTATTTCATGGTCTCCAACTTTGCTCCTAAGCTTATTATACATCTACTAATAGCAGACAGTGTTTTTAATAACAGGAATACTGATAGCAATGGTATATTTAGTATCGCTATTTATGTTATTAAAAACAATGTCCATTATTAATAGGGACATGATTCAGACTATTCTGCACTGGGATTATTGCCATTTCCAGCTGAGCTGTGCCTTGAACTGCTGGACTGTGAGCTCTGGAATTCTCTTCATAACCCTCCCCACCTCCATCTCTGCATTCTCTTTTAAGAAGCTCCTTAAGCTCCGTTTAATATAAATTTGAGAGTGGATCCCTCGGGATAAAACTCATCAGAATTCCATGTAGTTTGTAATCTGCCTTACCAATATACAGCAGTTTTCTATGTTTAATTAAACTGAGAAGCTGACAGACAGAAACATCTATAATCTGAATGACAAATTAAACTAAATTAAACATGTAACCAGCCATATCTGGTAATTCTATAAACATTTAATTGTTTTGTCCACCTTTTTTATTCTCATGAATGGTTTTGAGAATAATTATAAATGATTAGTTAAATCTTTCACTCCTGAATCTCGCAGTTTATTGTAACTGAGGTTCAGACACATCACTGACTGGTTTGTACTGAGAGCAGAGGTGAGAATATCTGAGGCTGTTACTCTCCAAACTGGAGATCAGAGAGAGAAAGATTTCAGGAATCAGAGTGAATCCGTGATGTTTAACACAAATACTGACAGGAATGATGTGGAATGGTTATTAATGACACTATTACTGACACTGATAATAATTTACAGTGTTAGACATTCACTGATTATTAACACAATCTCACACAGTCTGATACTTACTCCAGTTTCTGTATTTTACATTCTGGATTCCTCAGAGCCGCAGACAATAGTTTCACTCCTGAATCTCCAACTTTATTGCCACGCAGACTGAATGGAGAAAGTGAGAAACACATTAAATTCAGATTAATGTTCAGCAGGAGAAATAGCTGGATCTATTTTTGTGTCAGAAACTTAGCACCAATGGTGAACTGATTTAAGTTACGATACCTCACCCAAGTTGATCTTTCTCTACACCCTAGCTGTGACTGTAACACTACATTCTGGACTCTTTCCTTTCCTTCTCTATGTACGGTAAGCTTGGGCACTAATAAATGTGACAATAATAAATAATATCAAACCCTTTCTGTTGAATGGAAAAGGCAACAGTCAGCATTGAAAAATGATGAACAATTCACTCTCACTGGTTTGCCTACTGGGGGAATCCACTTCTACATCTCTCAAAATGTATATTTTGTTTAATTGTCCATGAGATATGGGTGCCGATGGCTAGACCAGCATTTATTTCCCACTGCTAATGGCCCCTGGGGGAGGAGATGCCCATATCCTGTGAACAAGAAAGTAATTTTAAACATGTCCCACATTCTGGTCTCATTTCCTGATCATCAGAATTACCCTCCTGAATCTCACTGACCCTGCTACATTTCCGGAAATTCCAATCATTTCTGCTGTTACAGAAATCCAGGGTTTTATGAGAATTGTAGATTTTACGGAGAGTTAAATGGTAAAGCTGTGAGAGTGGATCCCTCTTAGTGCCACTTAACTATTGACATTGTATCATCTATCTCAGTTTGTTGGAGTGGATGAAGGGAGGGCCAGGAGCCAGTAACCACAACCTAAAAGAGTGGGTCTATCTAATGTAGTCAAGTCTGTGGCTCCAGACTGGAGCAGTCCTGTCAAACTTAGCTGATTGTCGGAGGGTCAGTTAATCATTTAACTACTCTGAGGCGGCCCACACTGAGTTCAAAAGGGAAATGGTGAATCTAATAGTGACACAGAGGAAAACTAAATTCATTGGTTGGTAAACAAAACATGCTGTTTGCCACTGGCTTTATATTGCTGTGAATTGGAGGAAGCAACTGAAAGGGTCAATGATGGTTCTGCTGTTGATGTGGTGTACACGGATATTCAAAAATCATCTGATGCAGTGACACAACAGACTTGTGACATAAGCTCATTAAATAAATGGGAAAGTATTAATGTGGATACAAAATTGGGTGAATAAAGAGTAATGGATATTTTCCAGGCTGGAGGGTGTCTATAGTGGAGAATCCTAGCGGTCAGTATTGGGATTCCTGCTTTTCCCTGATATATATGAGTGATCTCGGTGTTTACAGTCTTGGGGAAAATTTCAAAGTTTGTTGATCACAGAAATCTTTGAGGCATCGGAAACTGTGAGGAGGAGAGCTTGGGACTGAAAAACAGACCATGGTGGAGTGTACAGATCGGTGGCAGATTAAGTTCAATGCAGAGACGTGTGAGGTGATACTTTCAGGAAACATGTACATGAGGAAGCAATATAAAATAATCGGTAGAATTGTTAACGGATTGCAGGATCAGAGGGACTGGACGTATATGTACATCGATCATTGCTGTTAGCAGGGTAAGTGTAGGTAGTTAATAAAGAATACAGAATCTTGGGCTTTACTGTTATGAAATAGTTTATGTTTGTGGGTATCAGATAATAATCCCTGAGTTTAAGTTTAATTTGTGTTTCTGTGCTTGTGAGCTCAGAAAGGGCCAAAACTTTAATTTCACTTCATGTTAATCAAAGCTGCCTGCCTGGTTTCACTTTAAACTGTCCCTGCATTTTAATTTAAGGGTTACGATACTGTAAGAGTTATAGAGGTTAAGAAAATGGTTGTTTATATTCAGAGACCCACAGTGAATGATAGAAACACTGAGTTTCAGTTGTAACCAGTTAACCCAAGAAGCAAGACGGTGTTTACAGAGGCTGCCAGGAGAGGCAGGGCAATGCAGGGATTCAGAAAGCAGAACCCAAAAGATAAATCACCGTCAGAAACCAAGAAGGAAAAGAGGAGTGTCAGGAAGATAGAAGTCAAAGTGACAATAAAACCTGAATCTGAACAAGCTACTGCTCCTGAAGTTAAAGAGAGGAGCAGAGAGAGGCTCCCAGTTACAGACAGAGCTGCTAAATGCGGACATGGTAAAGTTTGCTCACGAGTATCCAGACATCTGATATAATCCTAAAGTTGGTGACACCTTCATACAGCCAAGAGGAGCTGTGTACTGCTGGCCTGGCTGAGTATGGAGGAATACTGAAAGGAAACATTGAAATATGGGAGGGGGATCCTTGGTGAAGGCATCTGAGAGGAAGTGTTGGTTGGGAAAGGATTCCAAAGGCTGTTTTTCCCCTGGAGTGAAGTTTCTAGAGCGGAGGGAAGAGTCCCAGTGAGACGAGTTTTCTCACATTGTTACAAACATTTGGGGGGATTTGATGAAGAATCCACTGCAGTTACTTTGGGCGGCATCTGTCACTTGGTTTCAGAGATGGGGTAGCTGAACACGAGTGGCTTGTTGGTTTACACTGACTGTGTACTTACTGAGAACATTAAAGCATAAGATCTATTCTATAAATCGTGTCATCCCTACAGATCTGCAGACAACTGTGAAGTTAGATGGGTGAAGTAGTGGGGCACTGTAGTTTTTTCTTAACAAAGGTTTTAGTCTTTTGTTAAAAGTTAATCGACTGCCTTGTTATTCTGTTCATCTACATTTCTAAACAATAAATAAAAGTCACGATTTACTAAGCCGGTGTTCTGCTCTTAGACCTGACTGTCCAGACATCAGCTGGGATCATAACATTGTCAATAGGGGCATCGAATACAAGAGCAAGGAGGCTGTGCCAAATCTGAAAAAAGATCTCACTGCACAGTGTCATACTTTAGGAAGGCTTAGAACACATTGGAGAGAGTGCTGAAGATGTTTACAAGATTGGCTACAAGAATGTGAAACTTAAGTCACGAGGATTGACTGGAGAGGTTGTTCTCCTTGGAAGGAAGAATGCTAAGAGGAGATTTGAAATGTTCAAAATAGTGATGGTGCTGGACAGAGCAGGTAGCAAATCAACATTTGCTGTTTGGATAAGGATCAACAACACAATTTAAATTGATTTGCAAAAGATGCAAATACAGTGTGAAAAAAACTATTTTTAAACACAGTGAGTGGTTCAGGTTTTATGAGGCTGCAGTGAGAGAGAAAACTGGTGGGCTGCTGTAACCGAACAGGGAGGTTTTTACATAACTGCCCACTGTAAAGTTTAATACAAGACTGAACTTCCACTTCAACCCTGACTGATGTCACCGGTGATCACATGAATTATAAAGGGACACTGTCCGATATAACACACACCAACTATAATACATAAGAGAGGCAGAGTACAGGAAAATAATCCTGATAATAATTAGCTACAAACTGTAATCTGTACTGAACACAGAAACAATTTTTTTTCTAGCATCATACAGAATCAGATGGTTTTTGTTGGGAGAGTGAAATATTTATTTTTAAATTTTGTAGGGAGGCCTTTACACCTCTAATTATTTAAAATGTATCCCAATAATGCTTTCATTCACTCAAGGAATGTGATCATCGCTGGTTTTGCCAACATTTACTGCCCATGGCTATTTACCCACGAGAATCCGCTTTCTTGAAAAGATGTAGTTTTATCAGAGAATCATCGATTTATTACAGGTTCAGAATGAGGCCAATCGGCCCATCATGTCTGCAGCTGCTCTGAAATGAACATTATTACTTTACACCATTCTCCCACACTTTCTCTGTGACCATTGGACATTGTTTCTCTCTCGACTTCCTTAACTGAACATGTCTCTGTTTTATTAGAACAAAGGAAATGGTTTTTCAACAATGAAACTATGCGCCATGAGACCAAACAAACAGTTACCTCAACTCCTGACACTTGTGCAGAACGGGTCCCAGCCGCTGGATCCCTTCACACTGAATGTGGCATTGCTGTAGATCGAGGTGTTTTATTGTATCACAGAGTCCAATGACATGAGACAAGACTGCACAGTCAATCGGGGTCAGTCGTAATCCACTAAATGAAAGTGTTTTCACAGATCCCACTGTATTCTCAGCCAGTGCTTTATTCTGAGACTCAAACAGGTAGTGGAATGTGTTCAGGAGGTTCCTTTTCCCAGTTTCAGTCTCTGTGTCTCCAATCTGTCCTTCAACCTTCTCCTTCACCCAGTCAATCACTCAGCAGGTTGTTTGATGAAGAAATGGACCCAGAAACTCCTCCAGGGGTCGAGCTGACTGTGGGGAGGAGAGACCAGCAACAAAACGGAGAAATATCTCAAATCGCCCATCTTCCTCACTGTGAGCTTCACTGAGGAGTTTCCCGATCTCCCCGGGATCTGGAGTCAGGAATTGTGTGAGTGCAGCTACAAACTCTTGGATGGTGAGATGTGGGAATGTGTAAACCACACTCTGGACAGAATCATCTCTCTCTAAAAGTTCCATCAGGAACCCAGACAGGAACTGGGAAGGTTGTAGATTGTACTCAATCAAATCTGCATTTCCAAACACAATCTTCTTCTTGGAGACTCCTGTGTAGGCCATCTCACCAAGCTTCAGTAACACATCACGGGGGTTTTCAATCTCTCGGCTATGGTTTTTCAGAATGTTGTAAATATAGTAGGAATATAGTTGGGTGATGGTCTTGGGAACTTGCTGCTGTTTCCTGTCTCTTTGTGTAAAGAAGGGACCCAGTGACAGAGCGAGGATCCAGCAGTAGGAAGGGTTGTAACACATGGTGTACAGGATCTCGTTCTCCTCCACGTGTTTGAAAACAGCTGCTGCCACCGTCTGATCTTCAAAAAACTTGTTGAAATATTCCTTCCGTTCATCACCAACAAATCCCAGGATTTCAGCCCAGACACTGATCTCAGCCTTTTCTAATAAATGTAATGCAGTGGGACGGCTGGTCAGTAGCACTGAACATCCTGGGAGCAGCTTGTGCTGTATTAAACTGTACACAATGTCAGACACTTCACACCAGCATTCAGGATCTGTGCACATGGACTGAGGGTCTGTATTTCTCCGATTGTCGGCAAAATCAATCGTGTCCTTGAATTCATCCAAACCATCGAATATAAACAGCAATCCCTCTGGGTTCTTCCAGAGCTCTCCCAGAATATTCCCAAGGTAAGGATAGAAGAACAGTATCAGATTCCTCAGGTTTATTCTACAGTTAATAGTGTTCAAATCCCGGAATTTAAAACTGAAGACAAATTGAAAGTGTGGGTATATTTTCCCAGTGGCCCAGTCATAAACAATCTTTTGTACCATTGTTGTTTTTCCGATTCCCGGGACTCCGCTCACTGCTGCTGAATTCCCAGATTCGGATTTTCTCTGGGAAAAGCTGCTCTGGAACAATTGATCAGTTCGTATTTTTTCCAGTTCTCTCCGGAGATGTTTCTCTCTCCATTCTTCATGATCTCGGCCTCTTGCCAGCAGTTCATGTTCGACAAGTGTCCGATCTCGAACATTGGAAATAACCGTTAGCTCAGCATATCGATCAACCAGCTGGAAAATCTTAACCTTCTCCTTTATGAGGATAGTGTTCACTCTCAGAGTTTCAGTTTGTACCCGGAGTGTCTCCTTGTGTTTCTGCTGGAGATCTTCAATCAGAACAGAGAGAAATGTTAGTTGCATTAAGACACTGTCTTTGCTGATTTGAGGGATTTATTTTACAGTCAGTCAAGGTTTGAGTAGGATATAAAATTGAGTTATTGAAAACCTCATTTGACAATGATTAATTTCCACAACGTTTCAGATTGTCATTTAATTCCAATATTTCTATAACGTGTTGGGGGTGATTCTCCCAAACAGGAATCTAAATGTCGAATGTGTGTAAAAACTGGAGTAAATCATGCTGGACTTTTCAGCGGGAGTTTCAGAATGAATCTCCCACAATCTGTGCACAGCAGAGTGGACGAGTGTGAATCAGATGGAAGATCAGTGAATGGAGCCTATTCCGGTTGGAGAGACCGGCAGCATCGCGCTGAGTGGCCACTGTGTGTGCGATGTGTCAGCACAAAGATCGGCACATGCATAGTGACCCCACACTGCCGGCACCCTGGTCGTTAGCCCCATGAACACACCCAGGCCATCATTACCCTCCACCCCCACACAGTCCTGACCCAACCCCCCACCCCGACATAGGTTTCACACCCCCCAGCAGGCTGGTCCCCTCTCCCCACCCTGATGGCCAGCCCCAATCGCTGTCCCTCCCTCCCTCTGTCACTCAGCCAGAATGCAGAGTGGAAGCGGGACTCCCCACCCTCACTCCCACAGGCCAGATCCCCATTAGGCCCTGAACTCTTGGCACTGCTCAATACCCAGTAGACAGTGCCAAGGTGTCCTGGACATTAGGACTCTGCCCCTTTGGCAGTGCCAGGGGCCCAGGCTGGCAATGCCCAGGGTACCCCAGCCACCTCCACCCTCCTAGGGGCTTCGATGTCATCCCCTTCACTCCAGTGGGGTCTGTTCGCCAGCTCCCTACAAAATCCCGTTGGAGTGAACAACTCCTGACGTGAGGTGGTGACAGGGCGAGAGGCTAACGGGCCTGGAAATTTCAGTGCTGGGCTTGCTAGTGACTTTTAAGCAGATTCAAATGCACATTGTAATAATTTATACAGCTCCGCACTGATCTCTGGCACAGAGCTGACGGTGCCCCCTCTCGTGTCAGTATATCTTTATCTAGGAAGGAAACCAAATCTATACACAGTACTCCAGGTGTGAACCTACCAGCACCTGGTGCAGCTGCAACATAGCCTCCCTGTTTTTAAACTCCATCCGTCTATCAATGAAGGACAAAATTACATTTGAGTTCTTGCACAGTGACACCCAGGTCCCTCTGCACAGCAGCATGCTGCAATTGTTTACCATTTAAATAATAATCCATTTTACTGTTATTCCTACCAAAATGGGTGACCTCACATTTATCAATATTGTACTCCATTTGCCAGAGCCTCGCCCACTCACTTACACTATCTATATTACATTGTAGACTTTCATCAGCCTCTGCACACTTTTCTCTGCTACTCACCCTTGTGTCATCTGCCAATTTTGACATACAACTCAAAATCATCACTGTAAATCATAAACAATTGCAGTCTCAACCCTGAGGCACACTAGTCATTGATCGCCAACCAGAAAAAAAACACCCATTTACCCCCAATCTTTTCTTTCTGTTAGTTAGAACATCCAGACACACAGGAACTCTGTACTGAGATTCACACAGTACCGGGTTTCGACTGGGTGTGTACAAGACTTCAGAATTAATAGCAATTAACAGCTGGATTAAGTGAAAAGATGCATTAATCACATAATTTTGGGAAAAAAAGGAGAGATGATATGAATTGTAATTTGAAACTATGTATGGTTGAGTATTAATGATAAAACCGAATCATGCTCTACCCAATTTCCACAGTCTTTAATTTTCACTATCCCAGATTTTCACAATCTCTTAAAAAAGGCTCCAATCATTCAGATTCTCAGAAGTGAAATAGTTTATTATCTCCATTTTCTCTCTTACCTTTCAGGTTACTGGGTAATTCAGATAAACCATGTGCGATGTCCATATAATCAAACGAATCAGCACCTGTTTAAATAAATGAACTTCCATGGAAACAGCTCTGTGTAATATTACAGTGATATCGGCAGTGTTTAAATGGGAAATTGAATTCACTGTGATTTACCGTACCAAGCTCCTGTATTTCTTTCAGTATTTTATCCAGCTTTGGGACTCCGTGACGCATTCTCACAAAGGATTCCCACATCACCCTTCGAGCCCGAGATCCTTTTCCCATCACCAGACTGAGGAGAAGTTTGGAACTGTCCGCCCGGTTTCCCTTATCCACGAGCTCAGTGACTTTCTATGAAGAATAATAATGAAGAATAATGAGACACAGAGTGAAAGATAAACACTGAGAATGAGAAGGAAAGGATCTGCTCAGTGATGGGATTTCCCAGTTGTTTTCAGCTCAGAAATCAGTCACTGGGACAGGTCCTGATCCATAATAAACATGGGCTGAAAATTCTCTTAAAATCTCATTCCAATCATTAACAATAAACAAATGTGAATCAACTGAACTAGAAATCATGTGATTAGTTGTCTGTCCTTCAGTGTCCAACGCGATGGGACGGCACATTGACACAGTGGTTAGCACTGCTGTTTCACAGCTCCAGGGACCTGTATTCGATTCCTGGCTTAGGTCACTGTCTGTGTGGAGTTTGCACATTCTCCTAATGTCTGTGTGGGTTTCCTCCAGATGCTCCGGATTCCTCCCACAGTCCAAAGATGTGCAGGTTAGCTTGTTTGTGCATCTGTTCTCCTGTAACGGAGACCAGCTAAGGATGTATCAAATGCCCATTATGGCTATCCATTATGATGTCCAGCAGTGCTAGGGAAATTACTGGACAGGAATCTTCAAAACAGGATTTATTCCCACTTGGAAATAAGTGGACGTACTTGTGAAGGGGAGGCCGTGTCTCACTAACTAGATCGAGTTTTTTGAGGAAGTGACGAAGATGATTGATGAGGATAGGGCAGTGGATGTTGTCTCTATGGGCTTCAGTAAGGCCTTTGACAAGGTCCCTCATGGCAGACTGGTGCAGAAGGTGAAGATGCATGGGATCAGAGGTGAGCTGGCAAGGTGGATACAAAACTGGCTCGGTCAAAGACAGAGGATTAGCAGTGGAAGGGTACCTTTCTGAAAGGAGGGCTGTGACAACTGGCGGTAGTCAGAGATCAGTGCTGGGAACTTTGCTACATATTATATAAATGATTTGGGGGAAAATGTAACTGGTTTGATTGGGAAGTTTGCTGACGAGACAAAGGTTGATGGATTTGTGGATAGCGATGAGGAACATCAGAGAATACAGCAGGATATAGATCGGTTGGAGACTTGGGCGGAGAGGTGGCGGATGGAGTTTAAATTGGACAAGTGAGAGGTAATGTGTTTTTGATGTCTAATACTGAAAGGAAATACACAGTAAATGGCAGAACCCTTCGGAGTATTGATAGGCAAAGGGATCTGAGTGCACAGGTACACAGGTCACTGAAAGTGGCAATGCAGATGGAGAAGGTAATCAAGGCAGCATACGGCACACTGGCCTTTACCGCCTGGGGCACTGAGTCTAAAAATTGGCAAGTCATGTTATAGAACCTTAGCTGGAATATTGTGTTAAATTCTGGTCGCCACACTACCAGAAGGATATGGAGGTTTTGGAGAGGGTTCAGAAAAGATTTACCAGGATGTTCCCTGGTGTGAAGGACATTAGCTATGAGGAAAGGTTGGAGAAACTTTCTTCTCACTGGAGTGATGATCTGATAGAAGTTTACAAGATTATGAGGAGCATGAACTGAGTGGATCATCAGAAGCTTTTTTTCCCAGGGTGAAGAGTCAGTTACTAGGGAGCACAGGTTTACGGTGCGAGGGGCAAGGTTTAAAGGAGATGTACAAGGCAAGTTTTTTAACAGAGGGTGGTGGGTACCTGGAACTCACTGCCGGGGAAGGTAGTGGAAGCAGATACGATAGTGACTTTAAGGGACATCTTGACAAATACATGAATAGGATGGGAACGGAGGGATATGGTTCCCTGGAACCATAGACGGAATTAGTTAAGTCGGGCAGCATGGTCGGTGCAGGCTCGGAGGGTCGAAAGGCCTGTTCCTGTTTTTGTTCTTTGGGGTTAGCCATTTCCCAGTAATTCTATAATGATGAGGGCAGCCTTTGTTGTGGTGATGTGATTCCCTTGTATATCTCTGACTCTGGAAGAAGGAATAGCAGCATGGTACGGTCAGGTATTGGCCATGGTTTCTTCACTAGGCAGCACACGTTTTACCGATTCCTGTAATTTCACCTTGGCTGTGCCCTTTGGCTGTACTTGTAATAATTTATTGTCTGGCATCCGCAACTCTCTGGCATATGTTCCCCAACACTCTTCGGGTCATCACTGCCTTTCGTTGATGGTCTTTTAAAGTTTCGATCTCACAAAGGGTCCTTTAACACCTGGTTTACACAAACCCTCTCTATTAAAGACTGTTTACACAATGACAATCTCCCCAGTTGGATGACTTTGCTGCCTGATGCCCCTTGTAGTTCCTGAGCACCTCGTCTGCTTTATTCACACATTAGGTTATTGGAATTATTTGTTGTGAATCCAGACTGAGTTATACCAACAGCTTCTTTTGGTCTAGTTAGATTATTGATGCTGCAGACCAATCTATATCACCACAATTCATCTTGAGGCAGCAAGATTTCACAAATGTTCTGCTAATTTTCATCATCCAGACAGGAATTGGGTGATAGGTTCCCTACAGATTTCTCAGCCACGTTGAAGTGGTATCTCTGGAGTATAACAGAGGGATTCGGGTCATGGAGGTTTTTCCCTCGCTCTACTAGTTCATCAATAGTTTAAGTCAGGAACATGCAGCAAGGTCAAACTTTTTAAATCATAATGAATGTCAGGGCCTTGCATGCTCTCAACAATATTACATTTGTTTTTCATCTCCTTCAATGTTGCTAACATGAAATTAGTAATGCATGCTCTCTGTACACTCTTATCATAGGGCTCAGGTTTCACAAAAACAAACATATTTCCTTTTCATTACTGAAGCTACTTGATGAATGGCAGTCGTCTGCAGAGGCGAGTCCTCATCACCAATGCAGAAAGCCTCCAAATCCACTTCCCCATCACCAGAAACCATTTATTGAAAATCAAAAGGAAGAGCAGCAATCACAACTTACAGCAAGTCTGTATCCCAGAACCAGCAGTCCGGCTAAAGCCTCCGCTCAAACAGAAAGTTTGTACTTTAAAAAGCCAATAGGAGATTTAATGACCATCTCCCATGTCCTTTATGGCCATCATAACACTCATCTACACAACTCATTGAGCCAGGGTTAGGCCTCTGGTTTGATTATAATGGTGGAGTGATGGATGTGTGATGTTATTATTGAATAGATTGAGGTGATAAGCAATGCTGCACCTGATAATCTGTCACATTTCACAGGGACATAGCATCACACAACACCACACCCACTCCTCAGTTTGAAGAAGGTTCTTCATCTCCAACACAGACAGTACACTGAGTCTTACCAACACTGTCATAAACAAGTGAATCGCCACAAGTTCAGCCTGGATAGTTCAGTCAGTAATCGTGCTGCCAAGACATCCTTGATTGGAGAAATTAAGCTGTTTTGCCTCTTTTTCTAGACCATTTCAGAGGGCAGTGAGTAGTCAAACACATTTGTGGATCCACAAACAGGCCAGCTTGAGTCAGGACAGCAGGTTTCCTCAGCTAAAATCACAGGTAAGATGCCTGAAGATTGAAGGGTGGCAAATGCTGTGCCTTTGTTTAAGAAGGGTTGCAGGGAAAGAGCCTGGGAACTATAGGCCGGTGAACCTCACATCGGTAGTGAGTAAGTTGTTGGAAGGTATTTTGAAAGACAGATTCTACAGACATTTAGAGACGCAATGACTGATAGAGGACAGGCAGCATGGTTTTGTGAGTGGAAAATCATGTCTCTCAAATTTGATTGAGTTTCTTGAAGGGGTAACCAAGGAGGTAGATAGGGGAGTGCAGTTGATGTTGTCTGCATGGACTTTAGTAAGGTCTTTGACAAGGTATTGCATGGTAGGTTGCTGCATAAGGTTAAATCTAACGGGATCCACGGTGAGGTATCTAAATGGATCCAAAATTGGCTTGATGACAGAAGACAGAGGTTGTTTTTCAAACTGGAAGCCTGTGACTTGTGATGTGCCTCAGGGATCAGTGCTGGGTGTACTGTTATGTGTCATTCATATTAATGATTTGGATGAGAATTTAGTCAGCATGGTTAGTAAGTTTGCAGATGACATCAAGATTGGTGGCATGGCAGACAGTGAAGACAGTTATCTAGCATTGTAACAGCCAGTGGGCTGACAAATGGCAGATGGAGTTTAATTTAGATAAATGTAAGGTGATGCATTTTGGTAGATTGAACCAGGACAGGACTTAATCAGTTAATGATAGGGCATTGGGGAGAGTTACAGAACAAAGAGATCTAGAGGCACAAGTTCATAGCTCCTTGAAAGTGGACAGAGTGGTGAAGAAGGCATTCGGCATGCTTGGTTTCATTAGTCAGAACATTGAATACAGGAGTTGGGATGTCTTCAAGTTGTACAAGACATTGATAAGGCCACACTTGGGATAACGTATCCCGTTCTAGTCACCCTATTATAGGAAGTATATTATTAAACTAGAAAGAGTGCAGAAAATATTTACTAGGACGCTACTTGGACTTGATGGATCAAGTTGTAAGGAGCGGCTGGATAGACTGGGAGTTTTTTTCCTGTGGGGCATAGAAGGCTGAGAGGTGATCTTATAGAGGTCTATAAAATAATGAGGGGCACAGATCAGCGAGATAGTCAACATCATTTCCAAAAGGTAGAGGAGATTAAACTAGAGCGCATAGTTTAAGGTGAGAGGGGAGAGATACAAAGGGGTCCAGAGGATGGTGTGTGTCTGGAACAAGCTTCCAGAAGTAGTAGTAGAGGTGGATACAACTTTGTATTTTAAAAGTCATTGGGAGTTACACGAGATGGGTATGGAGGGATATGGGACAAACGGGGCAATTGGAACTAGCTTTGGGGTTAAAAATGGGGCAGCATGGATAAGCTGGGCCGAAGGGCCTGTTTACATGCTGAAAATCTCTATGACTTCAGAAAGGGCCTTTGACGAAAATTGAAAATTAATGTCAAAGCATGTTCCATGGTGTTTTAAAGCTCCGATCTCATAAGGGCTCCTTTAACACTGGTTTACACAAGCACCGAGCGGATTTCTGGATTTTGAGACCAGATCTCCAGTTTGTGTATCCAGCAATCTCCCAATAATCGGCAGGGCGAGTGCAGCCGAGCTCCTGTCCCCGGGGGGGGCGAGTGCAACCGAGCTCCTGTCCCCGGGGGGGGGTGAGTGCAGCCGAGCTCCTGTCCCCGGGGGGGGCGAGTGCAGCCGAGCTCCTGTCCCCGGGGGGGGCGAGTGCAACCAAGCCCCTGTCCCCGGGGGGGGCGAGTGCAACCGAGCTCCTGTCCCCGGGGGGGGGGGCGAGTGCAGCCGAGCCCCTGTCCCCGGGGGGGGGTGAGTGCAGCCGAGCTCCTGTCCCCGGGGGGGGGCGAGTGCAGCCGAGCTCCTGTCCCCGGGGGGGGGCGAGTGCAGCCGAGCCCCTGTCCCCGGGGGGGGGCGAGTGCAGCCGAGCCCCTGTCCCCGGGGGGGGGTGAGTCCAGCCGAGCTCCTGTCCCCGGGGGGGGGCGAGTGCAGCCGAGCTCCGGTCCCCGGGGGGGGCGAGTGCAGCCGAGCCCCTGTCCCCGGGGGGGGGCGAGTGCAGCCGAGCTCCTGTCCCCGGGGGGGGGCGAGTGCAGCCGAGCTCCGGTCCCCGGGGGGGGCGAGTGCAGCCGAGCCCCTGTCCCCGGGGGGGGGCGAGTCCAGCCGAGCTCCTGTCCCCGGGGGGGGCGAGTGCAGCCGAGCTCCTGTCCCCGGGGGGGGTGAGTGCAGCCGAGCTCCTGTCCCCGGGGGGGGGCGAGTGCAACCGAGCTCCTGTCCCCGGGGGGGGCGAGTGCAGCTGAGCTCCTGTCCCCGGGGGGGGCGAGTGCAACCGAGCTCCTGTCCCCGGGGGGGGCGAGTGCAACCGAGCTCCTGTCCCCGGGGGGGGCGAGTGCAGCCGAGCTCCTGTCCCCGGGGGGGGCGAGAGCAACCGAGCTCCTGTCCCCGGGGGGGGCGAGTGCAGCCGAGCTCCTGTCCCCGGGGGGGGCGAGTGCAACCGAGCTCCTGTCCCCGGGGGGGGTGAGTGCAGCCGAGCTCCTGTCCCCGGGGGGGGCGAGTGCAGCCGAGCTCCTGTCCCCGGGGGGGGCGAGTGCAGCCGAGCTCCTGTCCCCGGGGGGGGCGAGTCCAGCCGAGCTCCTGTCCCCGGGGGGGGCGAGTGCAGCCGAGCTCCTGTCCCCGGGGGGGGGCGAGTGCAGCCGAGCTCCTGTCCCCGGGGGGGGGTGAGTGCAGCTGAGCTCCTGTCCCCGGGGGGGGCGAGTGCAGCCGAGCTCCTGTCCCCGGGGGGGGGCGAGTGCAGCTGAGCTCCTGTCCCCGGGGGGGGCGAGTGCAGCCGAGCTCCTGTCCCCGGGGCGAGTGCAGCCGAGCTCCTGTCCCCGGGGGGGGGCGAGTGCAGCCGAGCTCCTGTCCCCGGGGGGGGCGAGTGCAGCTGAGCTCCTGTCCCCGGGGGGGGCGAGTGCAGCCGAGCCCCTGTCCCCGGGGGGGGTGAGTGCAGCCGAGCCCCTGTCCCCGGGGGGGGGCGAGTGCAGCCGAGCTCCTGTCCCCGGGGGGGGGCGAGTGCAGCCGAGCCCCTGTCCCCGGGGGGGGTGAGTGCAGCCGAGCCCCTGTCCCCGGGGGGGGGCGAGTGCAGCCGAGCTCCTGTCCCCGGGGGGGGGCGAGTGCAGCCGAGCTCCTGTCCCCGGGGGGGGGGGCGAGTGCAGCCGAGCTCCTGTCCCCAGGGCGAGTGCAGCCGAGCTCCTGTCCCCGGGGGGGGGTGAGTGCAGCCGAGCTCCTGTCCCCGGGGGGGGCGAGTGCAGCCGAGCTCCTGTCCCCAGGGGGGGTGAGTGCAGCCGAGCTCCTGTCCCCGGGGGGGGCGAGTGCAACCGAGCTCCTGTCCCCGGGCGGGGCGAGTGCAGCCGAGCTCCTGTCCCCGGGGTGAGTGCAGCCGAGCTCCTGTCCCCGGGGGGGGCGAGTGCAGCCGAGCTCCTGTCCCCGGGGGGGGCGAGTGCAGCCGAGCTCCTGTCCCCGGGGGGGGCGAGTGCAGCCGAGCTCCTGTCCCCGGGGGGGGCGAGTGCAGCCGAGCTCCTGTCCCCGGGGGGGGCGAGTGCAGCCGAGCTCCTGTCCCCGGGGGGGGCGAGTCCAGCCGAGCTCCTGTCCCCGGGGGGGGGGTGAGTCCAGCCGAGCTCCTGTCCCCGGGGGGGGTGAGTGCAGCCGAGCTCCTGTCCCCGGGGGGGGGTGAGTCCAGCCGAGCTCCTGTCCCCGGGGGGGGTGAGTGCAGCCGAGCTCCTGTCCCCGGGGGGGGCGAGTGCAGCCGAGCTCCTGTCCCCGGGGGGGGGTGAGTCCAGCCGAGCTCCTGTCCCCGGGGGGGGTGAGTGCAGCCGAGCTCCTGTCCCCGGGGGGGGCGAGTGCAGCCGAGCTCCTGTCCCCGGGGGGGGCGAGTGCAGCCGAGCCCCTGTCCCCAGGGGGGGCGAGTCCAGCCGAGCTCCTGTCCCCGGGGGGGGTGAGTGCAGCCGAGCCCCTGTCCCCAGGGGGGGCGAGTCCAGCCGAGCCCCTGTCCCCGGGGGGGGCGAGTCCAGCCGAGCTCCTGTCCCCGGGGCGAGTGCAGCCGAGCTCCTGTCCCCGGGGGGGGCGAGTGCAGCCGAGCTCCTGTCCCCGGGGGGGGCGAGTGCAGCCGAGCCCCTGTCCCCGGGGGGGGCGAGTCCAGCCGAGCTCCTGTCCCCGGGGCGAGTGCAGCCGAGCTCCTGTCCCCAGGGGGGGTGAGTCCAGCCGAGCTCCTGTCCCCGGGGGGGGCGAGTGCAGCCGAGCTCCTGTCCCCGGGGGGGGGGGGAGTCCAGCCGAGCTCCTGTCCCCGGGGGGGGTGAGTGCAGCCGAGCTCCTGTCCCCGGGGGGGGCGAGTGCAGCCGAGCTCCTGTCCCCGGGGGGGGCGAGTGCAGCTGAGCTCCTGTCCCCGGGGGGGGGCGAGTGCAGCCGAGCTCCTGTCCCCGGGGGGGGCGAGTGCAGCCGAGCTCCTGTCCCCGGGCGGGGTACCTGGGTCTGGTGTAGACTTACAGACAGGAATATTATTCGTCAATAACTCCATTATCAGTGCAGCTTGTGATTCCTTGTATACTCGAAGATTATCTGGACAGAACCTGTTCTTTTACCATCATTTGTCAATATATCCTGAAAGTCCTGCACTGATTGAAATAATTCATTCTGTGTCCCTCCCACTTACCCCATGTTCTTGTCCAGTGAAAATCCTCTCGTATGTTAAGGATAAGCTGATTCCATCCACTCCTCCTTCCATCGCCTGCTCTAGTCTGTCCCGGTAGAATTTTGTCAATTTGAACAGTTGATATTCATCACAGTTTGTCAGGAACTCAGGGATTGTGGGGTTTGGATCTGTGAACACAAATGGAGAAAATGAAACTTGTCAATGAGTTTCTATCCATGTTGTTACACTTCACTTTACAAGAAGCAACTGAAACCCCCTGTGAACCGTATTATCAAACACCTTCTGGGAACACAGAAACATTCAGTGAAAGTATATCTGACCGTACCCCTGTAACAAACTTAGCCCCAAATCCATAAAGATCCATTGTTAAAAGAGGCTATCAATTCCAAATATAAAACCAACGTTTTTGTTTAATTATTCACTGGATGTGGGAGTTGTTGGTAAGGCCTGAATTTGTTTTCTTTCCTGAACTGCCATTGGAGGGAAACTTGCAGATAGTGGCCTTCCCATATATCTGCTGCCCTTGTCCCTCAAGGGTGACAGAGATCATGGATTGGGAAATGTTGAAGGAGCTTTGGTGAGTTGCTGCAGTTCCTCCTGTGAATGATACATATTACTGTCACTGTGCATATATTGGATATATTGCACTGGAAAGGAATGGTTCGATCAAGCAGACACAGCACGGATTCATGAAGGGGAAGTCGTGTTTGACGAATTTACTGGATTTTTTTATGAAGATGTGACTAGTGCTGTAGACAGAGGGGAACAGGTGGATGTGGTGTTTTTAGATTTCCAGAAGACGTTCGATAAGGTGCCTCACAAAAGGTTGCTGCAGAAGATTAAGGTGCACGGAGTTGGGGGTAAGGTGTTAGCGTGGATTGAGGATTGGTTGTCTAATAGGAAGCAGAGAGTTGGAATAAATGGGTGTTTTTTCTGATTGGCAGTTGGTGACTAGTGGAGTGCCGCAGAGATCGGTGCTGGGGCCTCAGCTATTTACCATTTATATAGATGAGGATTTATATAGATGACTGAGTGTCGGGTAACAAAGGTTGCTGAAGACACAAAGATAAGTGGAAAAGCAAATTGTGTGGAGGACACAGAGTCTGCAGAGAGATTTGGATAGGCTAAGTGAGTGGGCGAGGGCCTGGCAGATGGAGCATAATGTTGCCAAGTGTGAGGTTATCCACTTTGGAAGAAATAGTATTAAAATGGATTATTATTTAAATGGTGAAAAATTACAACATGTTAGTGTGCAGAGGGACCTGGGGGTTTGTGCATGAATCGCAAAAACCCAGTCTGCAGGTGCAGCAGGTGATCAGGAAGGCGAATGGGATGCTGGCCTTTATAGCGAGGGGGATTGAATATAAAAGCAGGGAGGTCTTGCTGCAACTGTACAGGGTACTGGTGAAGCCGCAGCTGGAGTACTGTGTGCAGTGTTGGTCCCTTTATTTGCAAAAGGATATTTTGGCCTTGGAGGGAGTACAGAGAAGGTTCACCAGGTTGATACCGGAAATGAGGGGTTCACTTCTGAGGAGAGATTGAGTAGATTGGGCCTGTACTCGTTGGAGTTTAGAAGGCTGAGGGGTGATCTATAGAGACATATAAGAATATGAAGGGGCTAGATAGGATAGAGGTAGAGAGATACTTTCCACTTAAAAAGGAAACCAGAACAAGAGGGCACAGCCTGAAAATAAGGAGGGGGGGGGGGGTGGTGTTCAGTCTAGAACGGAGTTGAGGAGGAACTTCTTCTCTCAGAGGGTGGTGAACCTCTGGAATTCTCTGCCCATTGAAGTGGTGGAGGCTACCTCATTGAATATGTTTAAGTCACGGGTAGATAGGTTTCTGATAGACAGAGGAATTAAGGGTTATGGGGAGAGGGCGGGAAAGTGGAACTGATCCACTTCAGATCAGCCATGATCTTATTGAATGGCGGGGCAGGCTCGAGGGGCTAGATGGCCTAAACCTGCTCCTATTTCTTATGTTCTTATGCATTGGTGGCTAAGGGAGTGAGGTGCTGTACAATTGAGCTATCTGTCCCTATACAACAGGAACAAGACTGTATCCAGGCATGGACAGATAAGTGGCAGGTAACACTAACACCAGACAACTGCCACACAACGAGCACTGCCAACAGAGAATCTAATCATCTCCCCATGGCCTTCAACAGAATTACCATCACTGAATCTTCCACTGACCATATTCCCTGGGTTACCATTGAGACAAAACTGAACTTGATAAACAATATAAATTCTGTGGCTATAAGGACAGGTAAGAGGCTGGGAATTCTACAGCAGATATTTCTCATTTCCCAATTCCCCAAAGCCTGTTCACTGTTTAAAATGCACAATCAGTAAAGTGATGGAATATTCATCTCTTGCCCAGAAGAAACCAGCTCCATTCACATGCAATAAACTCAACATTATTAACGACAAAACAACATGCTTGATTGGCAAACTATTGCAACTTCCAAGCCCATGACCTTTACCCCCAGCAGGGTGGCATATGTATGGGAACATGATCACATGAAAGTTCCTGACTTGGACTGATATCCCACTTCTTTCAAAATCCCAGGACTCCCTTCCTAATATACTGTGGATCTACCTGCACCACATGGACTGCAAAGGTTCAAGTCAGCAGCAGTTCATCACCACCTTTCAAGGGAAGATAAGATGGGTAATAAATACTGGCTTCACCAACAAGTCTCAAACCTCTATAATGAATCTGAGAAAAATGCCTCACCGACTTTGTTTAAAACACTGGAATGAACCTCATCTCTGATTCATCATTAGATTCCTGGAGATGTCTGGCATGTTATTCCCTAATTCACTGTAAATTCTGATGCAAATTTGACATTTGACATATCCCAATTTCCATATTTTCACCGACAATATCACTATTATCAGTTTTCACAGGGTCTACATTATTACTGACCACCGTCTGTTCCCAAATGTAACAAAAAAATAACTGTTGATTTAATACCACTGCAAGTTTCATTTCATGCTCTCGAAATATGTTTGTTTCACTTGTTGCTGTTCTTTCCAGGTAACAGTATCTATATTAATTTTGTATTGTGTAAAAGGGGTGTAAGGGATACATAACTACACCAGAGTAAGACGGTGACTGAGAGCAGCAAATTAGCTTCAAGTAGGACTTCAGTGCATGGGAGAGAGGTGTGGGAGATATAGGAATTATTCTAAGTTAATTAAATGAGCAATCAATTTAAGTAAATAACATAAGTAGCAAAGGCACCACTGGTGCTATGTTGCAGCTGTGGAAATGTGGGAGCTTTTGAATTACAAGGTGATTTGCTGATGTATTTGTCAGGAAAAGTATAAGCAGCTGGAGGAAATTCGTATCAGGATTACTGATCTGGAAGCTGAACTGAAGACACTGTGTAATATCAGGCAGGGAGAGAAATAGCCGGACACTTTGTTCCAAAAGAATTTAGTGAGGGGGAATGACACTGTTCACTGCAGTAAACAGCAAGAGTGTAAAAAATGTTGCCTGACAAGAACCAGGTTGAGGCAGAAGAATGGGTCTAAGACTTGTGTTGTCCACTGAAATAAACAGGTAGCAGGTAAAAATGGTGAAAGTTGATAGTAGGAGTTTTTACAAGTATTCAAACAGGAAAAGAGTCAGTACAGTTGGTACTGGCCCTGTGGAGAGTGACAATGGGGAGAGACTAGCAGATAATAATGAACTGGCGGATGAAGTGAACACAATTTGCTGTTGTCTACACTCTAGAGGATACAGAAACATTCAGTAATAGCTGTAGGACAGCGATTAGGAAAGAAATTTGATGAAATTGCAATTACGAGAAGGATGGTACTGAGCAAACTGCTCGAGCTGAGGCTGACAGATCTCCAGATCGAGATGGCATTCATCGTGGGATCACAAAGAGATGGGTAATGAGGTACTGGATACATTGGTGTTAATTTTCAAAAATTCCCTAGTTTGTGAAATGGTTCCATCAGGCTGAAAACCTGATAAATTTAACCTGTGTATTCAATGAGGGATGGAGGATAAAAAAAGATACTCTAGGCCAGTTACTTTGACTTCTGTCACAGATAAAGCACTCAAATCGATCATTAAGAAGATTGTGCCTGGACACAGAGAAACTCAAGGAAATCTGGGAGAGTCAGCATGGAAAGGGAAATTGTGCTTAATTAATTCATTGGTCTTCTTTGAAAGTAGCCACACCCCCACTTCCTGCCTTCAAACAAACCAATGTCCTCAGCAAACTACCCAGCCTTCAGGAGAACAGTGACCACAATACCACACAACCCTGCCACAGCAACCTCTGCAAGACATGCCGGATCACTGACACGGATGCCATCATCTCACGGGAGAACACCATCCACCAGATACACGGTACATACTCCTGTAACTCGGCCAATGTTGTCTACCTGATACGCTGCAGGAAAGGATGTCCCGAGGCATGGTACATTGGGAAGTCCATGCAGATGCTACAATAAAGGATGAATAAACATCTCTCAACGATCATCAGTCGAGACTGTTCTCTTCCTGTTGGTGAACACTTCAGCGGTCATGGGCCTTCGGTCTCTGATCTTCGGATAAGTGTTCTCCAAGGTGGCCTTCATGACACACAACAACGCAGAGTCACTGAGCAGAGACTGATAGCCAAGTTCCACACACGAGAATGGCCTCAACCAGGATACTGGGTTCATGTCGCACTATCTGTAATCCCCATGACTTGCCTGGACTTGCAAAATCTCACTAACTGTCCTGTCTGGAGACAGTACACATCTCTTTAATCCGTGCTTAACCCTCTCTCCACTCACACTGTCTGTACCTTTGAGACTTGATTGCCTGTGGAGACTCACATTCCAGCCATTATTTTGTAAATTGATTTTGTGTCTTTAGATGCCCTGTTTGTGAACTGAAATCCCAGTTGCCTGATGAAGGAGCAGTGCTCTGAAAGTTAGTGGATTTTGCTACCAAATAAATCTGTTGGACTTTAACCTGGTGTTGTGAGACTTCTTACTGTTCTATGAAGGATAAAGAGGAGTCTGTAGACATGCTGCACGTGGATTCCAGAGGCAAGTTTTGTGGAAAATGAAAGATGACAGTGCAGGGATTAACATAATAGTATTGATTGAAGATTGGCTGGCTGGTAGAAAACAGTATTTACGAATGGGTGCTTTATCTGATTGGCAGGCTGGGACAAGTGGAATGCTGCAATCGTCTATGATGTGACATCAACTTGTTATTTTTTTTTAAATGAATGAAATATTTGAGAGAAGCAATGGCATCAAGGTTAAATTTACAGATGATACAAACATTGGTAGAAAAAGTTATTGTGAAGGGGATACAAGGAGGTTGTACATTGGTGAGTAAAACTGACAGATGGACTATGTGAGAGAATGTGAATCTGTTTGCTTTGGCAGGGAGAATAAAATAAGCAGAATTACAAAACAGGAGAATGGCTGCAGAATTCTGATGCATTTGGATTTGGGTGTTCTAGTGCATGAGTCAGAAAATAATAATTTCCAGGTACAGCAAGTAATTAAGAAGGTTAATGGAATATCGTCCTTTATTTTGAGGGGATTTGAAGATTTACAGGGAATTGGGGAGACCACATCTCAAACGGCTGATGAACAGCAGATGGAGTTTAATTTAGATAAATGTGAGTTGATGCATTTTGATAGACTGAACTAGGGCAGGACTTACTCAGTTAATGGTAGGGCGTTGGGGAGAGTTACAGAACAAAGAGATCTTGGGGAACAGGCTCACAGCTCCTCAGAAGTGAAGTCACAGAGTGATGAAGAAGACATTCCACATGTTTGGTTTCATTGGTCAGAACACTGAATACAGGAGTTGGGACGTCTTGTCGAAGTTGTACAAGACATTGTTGAGGCCACACTTGGAATACTGTGTACAGTTCTGGTCACTCTATTCTAGAAATGATAGTGTTAAACAAGAAAGGGTGCAGAAAAGATTTACTAGGATGCTCCTGGGACTTGATGGTTTGAGTTATAAGGAGAGGCTGGATAAGCTGGGACTTTTTCCCCTGGAGCGTAGGAGGCTGAGGGGACATATTATACAGAGTGTAAATTAATGAGAGGCATAGGTAAGGTAGACAGTCAACAACATTTCCCAAATGTAGGGGGTGGGGGAGTCTAAAACTAGAGGCCATAGGCTTAGGGTGAGAGGGGAGAGATACAAAACAGATCAGAGGGGCAATTTTTTCCACAGGGGGTGGTGAGTGTCAGGAACAAGCTGCCACAGGTGTTAATAGAGTCAGATACAATTTTGTCTTTTAAAAAGCATTTAGAAGTTACATGGGTAAGATGGGTATTGGGATATGGACCAAATGCAGACAACTGGGACCAGCTTACTGGTTTAAAAAAAGGCTGGCATGGAGAAGATGGGCCGAAGGGCCTGTTTCCATGCTGTAAACCTCTGACTAAATGACTTTATGAATATTGTGCCTAGTTAATAAGCTCATTATTTAACAATTCGTGCATTAGATGCTATTGAAAGGAAGTTAACTGGATTGATATCCAGAAGAAGCGGGTTATCTTATGAGGAAACACGAGAAAGACTGGGCTTGTTTCCTTCAGAGTCCAGAAAAGTGAGCAGTGACTTGATTGAAGCCTCGAAAATCCAGCATTGACACTGAGGACATGGAAAGGATGTTTCCCCTTGTGGGTACGTCCAGGACACTATTTAAAACAAAGTTGTTTTTTTAGGTCAGAGATGATGAGTTTTTTTCTTTCAGAGGGCTGTTGATTTTGAAACACAAACAGATCAGCGACGATCCCATTGAACAGCAGAAGTGATGAAGGGGCCGAACGGCCTCCTTCTGCTCCTATTTCAGATGTTCGTATGAATTGTTTGTTCTCCCTTTTCCACTTATCTTTCCATTGTCCTTGATGGGTTCATGGTCCAGACGCTGGGGCCCTTCCTTCTGAAACCGAGAATGAGAAACCCCACTCCTGTTCCAGCCTTGCAGTTTCACATTGACCCAGCCTCTTATTTCCCTCCTGACCTGACCCAGCACAGAATGATCCCGATATCACTAACTCATGCTTTGTTTTTCATTCCAGTGCTTCAGTTTTAACAGCTCCTCTATGAACATCTTTCCATCTGTGTCACTACTTCAAAACATGGATCTTTTTGGTCTTTCCTCCTTCTCAAAGACGATCCCACCAGTTCCAGGATATTCTTTCCTCTGGTACGAGGGGGTAACTTACCATGTGTGATGTGCCAGGGCTGTAGAAGAATCTGTCTATTCCCCTGACAACAGAATCTCCAGCCACTATCACTCCTATTTCTGTGGCCCACGTCTCACACTGTTACTCAGGAACACTCTGCTTGAGTCACCCTTTGTCAACCTTACAATGTCCAAATTTGAATTTGAACTCAGCTGTTTGACAACAATTTGAAAACTGCCTCCGGGGACATAGAGGAGATTCACAAATCACACCCGGCCCCTGGGCTGAACTTTGGATCACCCCGCTCTAGATGGTGCCTCACTCCCAATTTCTACTCAGTCCCTGTCCTGTTCCCTCTTCCTGTGTGAGCAGCAGACAAGACAGAAATTAGATCTGTATTTTGTGTGATCCTACCTGTGTCCAATCTCATTCTTTTTGGAGATGTTGAACATTCTCCCCTGTTTGAACCTTCAGCCATGATATTGACAGACGTTCCCTGATTCTGAGACTCTGTAATAAGGATAATATCAGGGTCAGGGTCAGATGTAAATATGAAAATCAGAAGCAGAGCATTAAGATCTTCACTGTGATGTAAGATATATTTCAGAATATTACAATTACACATGTTACCGCGATATTAGTGGCAGCTGTTTCACAAAATACCAGTCACCCTCATCAGGTCCCCTGAAAAATCCACCCTTCACCCTTGCGATCCTCTGTCCCATTCCCAGTTTCCATTTCCCTCTCCAAAGTCACTGAACATGTTGTTATCTCCCAAATCCGGGACCATTTTTGCAGAAGCTCCATACAGTCAAGTTTGTACCCTGTCACTGCTGTTAAAAATCACAAATACTATCCTATCCAACTCTGAAGGGGGAAAAGTTTCAAGGGAATAGAGTAGTAGGTAAGTTACTGGAAGGAGTACTAAGCGGTAGGATCTCCAAATACTTGGATGGACAGGGGCTTATTAGAGAGAGTCAACATGGCTATGTGCGTGGTACATCATGTTTAAGCAACCTGTTAAAGTTTTTCGAGGAGGTTACCATAAGAACATAAGAAATAGGAGCAGGAGTAGGCCATCTAGCCCCTCGAGCCTGCCCCGCCATTCAATAAGATCATGGCTGATCTGTCGTGGCTCAGTTCCACATTCCCACCCTCTCCCCATAACCCTTAATCCCCTCTCTTATCAAAAGCCCATCAACCCGTGTCTTAAAAATATTTAGCGAGGCAGCCTCCACCACTTCAACGGGCAGAGAATTCCAGAGATTCACCACCCTTTGAGTGAAGAAGTTCAGGAAAATATTGAGTGGTGGGAGTGTGGAATGAGCTGCCAGATGTAGTGGTGAGAGGGGGCTCACTTTCAACATTTAAGAAAACCTTCTTCAGGTACGTAGATGAGATGGGAGTGGAGTGATATGGTCCAAGTGCAGGTGAGTGGGACTAGGCAGGACAATGGATCAGCAAAGCCAAGAAGGGCCAAAAGGCCTGTTTCTGTGCTGTAGTGTTCTATAGTTCCACGATTCGATGGTGGAGCAAGGGAATTCAAATCTGAAAAAGTATCAGTCAGCTACACATCATCTGGAAAGCTCAGAGCAGATACAGGAGCAAAGGAATCCATATAATTCCAAAAGACTTTGGATAGGAATGGATAAGGACAAGAGTGACTCTCGGTTCAATTGGACAAGGGCCAAATACATCCAAATTAGACAGGAAACAGGGGAATGCGGATTGGGAGCAGCTCTTTGAGGACAGATCCACCTCTCTCATGTGGGAAGCTTTTAAAGGCCAATTGGTTGAAATGCAGGAAATGCCTGACCCGGAGAAATGAAGGATAGAAATACCAGAATTCGGGAACCATGGATGACCAGGAAAATTGTAAGCTTAGTCAAAAAGGAAACATAAAATAGGTCTCGGCAACTAAAAAACTGACAAAGCCCCTGAGGAGTAGAGAGAAAATAGGAAGGAATTTAATCGTCAAATTACGAAGGCTGAAATGTTTTCAGCAAACAGGGCGAAGGAGAATCCCAGGTCTTTTATGCCTGTATACTGAGCAAGAGGGTAGCCCAAGAAAGAATAGGCCCACTCACGGCCAATGGAGGGAAGTTACGTGTGGAGTCACAGGAAGGTGGTGAGATCCTTAATGAGTCGTTTGTATCTGTATTCATCAAGGAGATGGGTGTGAAGGATGTTGAGGCCAAGGAGATGGGTGTGAAGGATGTTGAGGCCAAGGATAGGTGTCTGAAGGATGTTGAGGCCAAGGATAGGTGTGTGAACACTCGAGAGAATGTCAATACATCGAAGGAGAAAGTGATAGGTGTCTAAATTAAATTAAGGTAGACAAGTCCTTGGGGCCAGATGGGATTGACCCCAGTTTACTGTGGGAGGAAAGAAATAGGGGAATAAAAAAGATATCTTCACATCCTCTTTAACCACAGACAAGATTCCAGGTGACTGGAGAATAGCCATTGGCGATCCCTTGTTTCAGAAAGAAAGCCGGCATAATCCAGGAAATGAAGGGTTACTGAGCCTAACGTCTGTGGTGGAGAAGCTTCTGGTGAGGATATGTGCACATTTGGAAGACATTGACTAGCTTGTGTCAGGCAGCGTGGTTTTTATAAGGGAAATTCATGTCTCACCAACTTGATTGAGGTTTTCAAAGAGGTGATAAAGATATCTGATGAGGGAAGGGCTGTGGGTGTAGTTTATATGGACTGTACTAAGGCGTTTGACAGGATGCCACATGGCAGACTTGTACAACAACTGAAATCACAAGGAATTGGGTGGGCTGGCTAGACGGAAACAGAACTGGCTTGGTGATAGAAGACAGAGGGCAGGATGTTACGGCTGTGCTCGTCCCAAAACCGTAAAAGCCAACCCGAGGTCAACAAACCTTACCTCGGCTTTCGGATTCCCATGGTGGGCAGAAGAGGAAAATTCGCCCCAGAAAGCAGCAGGGCAAGGGTTTTTTTTTCAGAATGGTGATCTATAGTTAGTAATGTTCTGCAGAGACCAGTGCTGGGACCTATTTCATTTGGGGAAAACTGGATGGGCTGATTAGTAAGTTTACGGGTGACACGAAGATTGGTGGAGAGGGCAATAGTGTTCAGTTTACAACAGGATGTAGATAGATTGGAAACTTGGGCACAGAAATGGCAAATGAAATGTAATCTGGATAAATGTGAAGCGATGCATTTTGGAGGATCAAGTTTATGTGTGAATTGTACAGTAAACGGCAGAAGCCTTTGGAACATTAAGACACAGAGGGATCTGGGTGTGCAGGTCCACAGTTCCCTAAACATGGCAACATAGGTGGCCATAGTTATTAAGACGACATATGGCCAGGGTATTGATTACAAGCTTTGGCAAATCACGCTGCAGCTATATAAAACCTTGGTTCAGCCACATTTGGAGTATTGCATGCAGTTCTGGTCACCACACTACCAGAAGGATGTGGAAGCTTTGCAGAACACAAATAAGATTCACCAGGATGTTGCCTGGTCTGAAGGGTGTTGGCTATGGTGAGAGGTTGAATAAACAAGGATTGTTTTCACTGGACAGCCAGAGGCTGAGTGGAGACCTGATAGAGGTTTAGAAACTTATGAGATGCACAGACATGGTGCAAATTCAGAAGCTTTTTTCCCCAGGGTGTAAGTGTCAGTAAAAGGGTTCAAGGTGAAAGAGGGAGCAAGTTTGAGACAGATGTGCAGGGGATGTTTTTCACACAGAGAATGGTTGGAGCCTGGAACATGCTGCCAGAGGTGGTGGTTGACACAGGCACATTCGCAACATTTAAGGCCATCATAGAATCATAGAAACCCTATAGTGCAGAATGAGGCCATTTGGCCCATTGAGTCTGCACCGACCACAATCCCACCCATTCCCTATCCTCACAACCCTTCATATTTACCCGCTAATCCCTCTAACCTACACATCTCAGAACACTAAGGGGCAATTTTAGCGTGGCCAATCAACTAACCCGCACATCTGTGGGAGGAAACTGGAGTACCCGAAGAAAACCCACGCAGACACGAGGAGAATGTGCAAACTCCACACAGACAGTGACCCGAGCTGGGAATCAAACCCAGGTTCCTGGAGCTGTGAAGCAACAGTGCTAACCACTGTGTTACCCCTAGATGGCATCTGGATGGGTAGATGGATAAGGAAGGAATAGAGGGATACAGACCGAGTAAGGACAGAAGGGCTTTTTAATTCAGTTACTTGAGGGTTTGGAGGGCCGAAGGTTGTGTTCTTGTGTTGTACTTTTCTTTGCTCTAGGAGCACTCTTACAACATGTTTAATGTGAGTCAGGGTGTGTGAAACCTATCTATGAAATAGTGAAGGTCGGTGGAAAACAAACCAAGGTGGTGGTGGACACGGGAGTCTCTGCCTCTGTAATCAGTGAAAGGACCAGCAAGATAACTTGGGACTCTAACCAGGCGCCAGCCCTTCCTCAGACAGGGATCAAACTTCAGATGTACACCACAGAGCCCATACCATTGCTTCCAGTGTTAGAAATGGACATTGCACACAAAGGGAGGACACATATCCTTGTGGTAAAAGGAAAGGAGCCTTATCCATAGGACACGGCTGCTCAGTGAAGTTCTGTAGAACTGGGATGAAATAAAGCACACAAAGGTGACAGAGGATTCCAGTCAGAAATATTCAGATGAACTGGGTACATTGCGTGGCATCATAGTGAAGTTGTTTGTTGATCCACAGATTATCCTCTTCACTTTTTCAAGTACTGGACAATGTCCTTCACCATGAAAGGTAAAGTGGAGGAGGAGGAGTTTGATTCTTTGCAGCCACTCGATGAGTCCATTCAGTTGGGGAGCATCAAATATCCCTGTTATTAAAAATGATGATACTGTGTGTACGTGATTACCTGGAGTTTCTGTTTTCAAACCGTGCTGGGAACAATGGATAATCTGTGACAAGGTTTTCCTCCTGGAGGAGTTCATTTTTATGGCATCTAATTACAGGGAAAACTGAGGAGGAGAACCTCAGCAACCCTGAATCAAGTGTTAGAGTCTTCAGAAACAGCATTGCATCAGAATTGTACCAAATGCATTTTCTTGGCACAAAGTGTGGAATATCTCGGTCACAAAACCATAGCGCAGGGTTCATCACTTGTGAAGGAAAAAGCTCCAGATTCCAATAATGTGTCCGGGCTCAAGTAATTTTTGGGTTAAGTTAACTATTTTCCAAGGAAAATAACCACAACCTATTTAATCTCTCCTCATAGCAACAGTATTCTAGCCCTGGCACCATTCTTGTAAACCTCCTCTACATTCATTCCAGAACAATTCCATTCTTACTGTAATATGGGGACAAGAACTGCACACTATATTTCAGCTGTGGCCTGATCAGTATTTTGTCCAATTCCAACATTACATCCCTAGTTTTGTATTCTATACCTCTGGCAGTGAAGGAGAACATTCCCTGTGCCTTCATTACAACCTTATCTACTTGAACTGCTGCATTTAGGCACCAGTGTAGTTGTACACCATGATCATTCACCTTATCTATTCCTCTTAATATATTTCCATTTATCGTGTAATCTCTATAACTGCTTTACCTCCCTAATGGCATGACTTCACACTCTTCTGTGTTAAAATGCGTCTGCCTCTTCACCGCCTACTCCACCAACCCATTTATATTATTTCAAAATTATAGCTACCCTCTACACTGTTCACTACTGGGCCAATGTTTTTCCATCTGCAAATTTTAGACTCCCCTACCCAAAGGTAGATGAGTCTAAAACTGGAGGTTTAAGGTGAGAGGGGAGAGATACAAAAGTGTCCAGAGGGGCATCTGTTTTCATACAGAGGGTGGTGAGTGTCTGGAACAAGCTGCCAGAGGTAGCAGTAGAGGCGGGTACAATTTTATCTTTTAGAAAAACATTTAGATAGTTACATGGGTAGGATGGGTATATAGGGATAAGGGCCAAATGCGGGCAATTGGGATTAAACTAGGGGTTTAAAAAAATAAGGGCAGCATGGACAAGTTGGGCCGAAGGGCCTGTTTCCATGCTGTAAATCTCTATGGCTGTGACTCTGTGATTTCCAAATCGTGCTGCCCCATTCATTTCCACAATGTTAATCTGTAACACAAAGTGTAAGGAGCTGCAAAAGTGAGCACTGTGGAACATTTTATCCAGTTTGCCACATTACACTCTACCCCGTGGGTTTTTACACTTTTCATCTATCTGCCATATGGGACCTTGTCAAAGACCTGGCTAAGTTCCATGTACACAACATACACAGCACTACCTCCAGCATCCTTTCTCATCACATCCTCAAAGAATCCAATCAAATTTGTGAAGCAAGATCTTCCTTTAACAAATACACATTGACCATTCCTGATAAATCTCTGCCTTTCTACTTGACAATTAATCCCCCCACTCAGGATTATTTCCATTCATTTGCCCACCACCAATTTAAGGCTAACTGGCCTATAATTGTTTGGCCTTTCCCTTGACATTTTTTTTAAAACAATTGAACTAAGTTTGCCTTTCTGCAGCCCTCAGTTAGCTCCTCAATATCTAGTGATGATTGGAAAATCATTATCAGATTAGTCAGTGGGGTGTTGGCCCGGCTGTGGAAGATGGGCTGGAATTCTGTGCTATGTTGGGTGGTTCTCGGTGGGTGCACTGAGCTGCAAGTGAGGCAGTGTTGTATCCATCAGCTGGTGGGGGGACAGTTATGTTGTCCTATTCAGGATGGAGGGCTAATCTTGTGGTGAAGGGAAACCATTTTGTCCCATGGATCTCTGGGAGGTTTGTAGGCAGGTCACGTGATGGGAGTGGGTTTTGGATGTAGTGTGGGACCTGTGGGCAATGTTAGGCCTTTGGGTGGTCAAGGAAGTTGCCAGAGGGACAGGTGGCCAGGGGGATGATCAGTGAAAGGCTTGGATAGGACATGTTCAGTGTGGTGTTGGCAGACGGTGAATGAAGTTCCTCTGGGGTGTCATATTTTCAATGACGTCGTTACTTGGTGGAGATCGGTCAGATTGTCAGCCGGGTCAGTCATTAGAATGGTCAAGTCTTTGGATGGTGCTCAGTGGGGAGGGTGGGCTGCAGGGGGATGTTCAGATGGTCTGGATGATCAGTGGGTATAGGGGTCAGTAGTGAATGGTGCTCAGTGGGGAGGGTGGGCTGCAGGGGGATGTTCAGATGGTCTGGATGATCAGTGGGTATAGGGGTCAGCAGTGAATGGTGCTCAGTGGGGAGGGTGGGCTGCAGGGGGATGTTCAGATGGTCTGGATGATCAGTGGGTATAGGGGTCAGTAGTGAATGGTGCTCAGTGGCATTTAGTCAGCGACGAGTTGACTGGGGGTAATTAAATTTGTAGTCCTGAGGAAGGGAGGTGGGGTTTCCCCAAGGGGCTCATAATAACTCACATGGCAGTGTCTGGTAGGCAGGCATGGTCTGGTGGGCTCACACGGAAGACACAGACAGAAGTACTCTGTAGATCAGGTGGTTTTCCGTGGGATCCAGTAGAATGTTGGAGGTGGTGAAGTCGGGACACGGGGAGGGGAACAGATGTTCTGTGGATTTGGCCAGAGGGGATCGAGGGGACGGTCAGGATGTTAGGAAGTTAGATGTGGAATAACATGGAGTGTCATGGCAGTCTGTCGTTCCTATTGGATTATTAGCCACTGGTGGGTGGTCTATGGATCTAAAGATCTATCGATCACCATATTATCAACAGATACCTCAGTAATCTAGTGAGATCTAAATTTGAAGTAGATTTAATTCTTCTAAATTGGTCTAAGTGATGACTATTGTCAGTCAGTCTGAACAATCAGAAGTTTGTAATTTACATCACAATATCTGGTGGATCCATTACAGGACGATGGGCTCAGTTAAAGATTGAACTTCTCGGGTAATTGTCACACAAGATTTACCGGGGATTTCTGGGGTGTGGTGTGGGATTCCCCAGCATCTTTTTTGGGTATGTCCAATTAGGGTGTCTCAGAGTGTGAAAAGTATGAGCCCAAATTGAATATAACCTAAAACATTAGTTCAGCCTTAAGCAGGAATAATGAGTTGAACATTGGACATGTACTTAAACAAGAACATAACCTGTTCAGAGAGGTGAAGAAAATGTTGATAAAAATGGTGCCAGAAATGACATTGGTAACATTACATTCAGTTACACTGATAACATTCAGATACATTAGCAACATGGAGAACAGCATTGAGAAGTATTTTCAATTGATGTTTAAAGTTCTGAGCGGTTTAGATGAAGTGCAGAGAAACTGTAACTATTGCTGGAAAAATTGAATATATTTGTCTCAATTTCACCGATATCTTCCAAAGAAAACCAATCGATTTGAAGGAAACAGGGTGATAAGGGAGGTGGGATATTTGGGCTAGAAGGATTGACCTTGCAGTGTCCGGCACAGACTCGCTGACATTCCTCAGTGCTGTTAACTATTCAATAAATCTACTGGGCCACCCTGTAAAATGCAACAAAGGCTCATGTTTCCGTTCTCAAATCACTGGAATAGTTGTTAGTATATTCTCGGTTGTTACCTTGTGCTGTGGTTCTTGATTCTGGTTCCAGAGAGTCCTGATAAATTAGTGTAGAGCTTACAGCAGATTATCGAACACACCCTGGGTAAAGAATAACTACACATCAGGGTCATAAACAAGACCTTCACCCTGATCAACACAAACCATTAACACATTGTACTTTTATTTAGAGCTGCATCCGGATTAAACGACATATAATTTTAATTGAATTGTTCTGATTAGTTGCTGACCAATTTTGACAAGGATGTTCATTTTGTTGCCTGTTGATAGTGATTACATTTCCCCATGCCCTTTTAGAAACACAGAAAAACAGTCTCCATTTACTGGCTGTGATGTTTTTTTTCTCTTTGTATTACGTATTGTATAATGTCTTTATTATTGGAATATCAACTTTCAAACATAGCAAAGTTCAAAACTCAAACATTGTTGGTTTATTGGGTTCAGACACCAGAGGATAGGAAACACTGAGATTTACCGTTAAAATATCTTCATTTTCAATCACTAGATTTTCACTTTATTTTGCTACAATTCTATCTGTGTAAATGTAATTTATTGATATTGTTGATGCATTAATCTCGGTACCCAGGCTTCTATTCTATTCTACTGCCCTGAACTTGTGTGTTTTCCATCATCGATAATTCTCCCAGCAACAGTAGATTAGTGAGGAGAATGTCTCAGACTAGTCTCCAGTTGGTTATCTGCGCTATTTTTTGTTCACAGCCTGAGATGTGATCAGGAATATAGCAGCTAATTAGCCTCAATATTTGGTAATTAGCTTTGTCTGCTGGTTCCATTTTTTGGAATGGAATCACTCAATGTCTGTCCCGTGAGAGAACAGATCTACCAGAGGGAGTGGCAGTATTATCACAGGAAAGGTGGTGGGAACCCTCAGAATTGAACTTCTTGGGCAATGTGGTACAACCCTGACTAAAGGACCTCTGGCCTGTTGTAGGGACATCTTTGGACACCTCACAGTTAGGATGTCCCCGGCCCCACACTGCATGTCAGACGTGACTTAGAACATAAGAACATAAGAACATAAGAAATAGGAGCAGGAGTAGGCCATCTAGCCCTTCGAGCCTGCCCCGCCATTCAATAAGATCATGGCTGATCTGTCGTGGCTCAGTTCCACATTCCCGCCCTCTCCCCATAACCCTTAATCCCCTCTCTTATCAAAAACCCATCAACCCGTGTCTTAAGTATATTGAGCGAGGTCGCCTCCACCACTTCAACGGGCAGAGAATTCCAGAGATTCACCACCCTTTGAGTGAAGAAGTTCCTCCTCAACTCTGTTCTAAACCGCCCCCCCTTTATCTTGAGGCTGTGCCCTCTAGTCCTACTGTCCTTTCTGAGCGGGAAGAGTCTCTCCACCTCTATCCTATCCATCCCATTCATCATCTTATACGTCTCAATGAGATGACTCAGTGACTTGCTCAGACCTTGGAGGTTACGATGAAACTTTATGAAACTTTGTTCCAGCTTCAAGCAGGAATATCCCCTCGAGTAAAAGACACACACGAGAGTGAAGATGTAAGGTTCACAGAGGACAAAGAAAAATTAGTAAAATCATACATGGATGAAGGAACTCAGTTGCATGATTACTGTCAGCACATGTGGAAGGGAGGTCGATAGAAGCTTTCATGTGATGTTACAAACACTGAACAGTTTAATATTAACTGCAGATAAACTGTTATCATTGTTAGAAGGATTTGGAAGCATTTTTATCCCATTTCACTTTGTTTAAACAGAAATGAAGAATTCTTGAAGGAAAGGATGAGGGGGTACATGGACAAATAGGGGAAAGATGGACTGGCTGGATTGGTATTATGGAAAACTAACACAGACACACTGACCTCCTTGAACTTTCTAACCTATCGATCCATGGCACCAAAACTCGAGATTGTTCAGATTCCCTACATTAAAACAATGTAAAGGTGGTGAGGATATTCTGGGCTCTTACCGTGAGCAGCCGTTCCCGCTCCTGGTTCCAGAAAGTCTGAACAAATTAGTACAGTGGATTCAACCGCTTATCAAACACACCCTGGGTAAAGATCAGATACACACAGTCATAAATACGACCTTCAGTCTGATCAGTGCAACTCCTCACCACACCTTTCTCTTAATGCCAGCTGGGTCTGAATTAAACAGTATAATTTTACTGAATCCTTTCAATAAATCCGTAATCAGTTTAAACGAAGACATTCATTCTGTGTGCCTAATAACAGAGAGTATTGTCCACAGATTCTTTAAGACCCACAGAGAAATAGTCAGCAGTTGTTAGATGTTATCACCCACTGTCTAACTTATCTATTATTTAATGAGGCAATTCCCGGGAGAACAAGGTTCAAAGATCAATGTTCATTTATGGGTTTCATCCGGCAGAGAACAGGACACAATAAACTCTCTTCTTTGAAACATACTTGCTCTCAAACACTAAATTTAAATGTTGTACAAAATGATGGACATTTTGAGCATTAACTCGTGTGACTCTGTTACAATTGGTGACAGGATTCCGAAACTTCTAATCCAATTTCACAGAGGACTTATATACGTGTCTCAGATAGATAGAGAGAGAGAGGGAGAGATAGATAGACAGATAGATAGATAGATAGATACATAGATAGACAGATAGATAGATAGATAGATACATAGATAGACAGATAGATAGATAGATAGATACATAGATAGACAGATAGATAGATAAATAGAGAGATAGATAGACAGATAGATAGATAAATAGAGAGATAGATAGACAGATAGATAGATAACGAATGCACCAAAAAGTCAATATTTCACAATTTCCCTACGTTAAAATTTGATAATTGTTGTCAAACAGCAGAGTCATAAACATGAACTTCAGCCTGCTCAGTACAAATCCTCATCACATTTTCCCTAATTTAGTGCTGGGTCTGAATCACTCATATCCTCATGTATATTAACTTATACCGATAATTCACTGATCAAGTTGAACAAAGTCAGTCATTCTGTGTGCCTGTGAGAGTAATACATCCCCTGGTAAATTCCGATCTACCGGGAAACATTATACAGTTGTTAGATTTGATGTTTTCCTTATTTTATTACCCACTGTATAATGTCTTTATTACTTGACTATAAACATCCAGAGAGAACAATGTGCAAAGAGTATTGTTCCTTTATTGGGTTCAGACATCATCATGTAGGAAATGTGTTGAAATATGTGTTAATAAAAAAAAACTTTGTTTTCAACCGTTAGATATTTAATTCTATTTTGTCAGAGAAACTGTCTCAGTGTCTCAGGGTCTCAGGGCCTCTGGGTCTCTGTGTCTCAGTGTCTCAGGGTCTCAGGACCTCTGGGTCTCTGGGTCTCTGAGTCTCAGTGTCTCAGTGCCTCAGGTTCTTAGGGCCTCTGGGTCTCAGGGACTCAGGGTCTCAGGGTCTCAGTGTCTCAGGGTCTCAGGGTCTTTGGGTCTCAGTGTCTCTGAGTCTCAGGGTCTTTGGGTCTCAGTGTCTCAGTGTCTCAGGTCCTCTGGGTCTCTGGGTCTCTGTGTCTCTGTGTCTCAGGGTCTCAGTGTCTCAGGGTCTCAGTGTCTCAGAGTCTCAGGGTCTTAGGGCCTCTGGGTCTCAGGGTCTCAGTGTCTCAGGGTCTCAGGGTCTCAGGGCCTCTGGGTCTCAGGGTCTCAGGGTCTCAGTGTCTCAGGGCCTCAGGGTCTCTGGGTCTCATTGTCTCTGGGCCTCAGGGCCTCTGGGTCTCTGGGTCTATGAGTCTCAATGTCTCAGTGTCTCAGTGTCTCACGTCCTCTGGGTCTCTGGGTCTCTGAGTCGCAATGTCTCTGGGTCTCAGGGTCTCAGGGCCTCTGGGTCTCTGTGTCTCAGTGTCTCACATCCTCTGGGTCTCTGAGTCTCAATGTCTCAGTTTCTCAGGGTCTCAGGGTCTCAGGGCCTCTGGGTCTCAGTGTCTCAGTGTCTCACGTCCTCTGGGTCTCTGAGTCTCAATGTCTCAGTGTCTCAGGGTCTCAGGGCCTCTGGGTCTGCTTGTCTCATGTCCTCTGAGTCTCTGGGTTTCTGAGTCTCAATGTCTCAGTGTCTTAGGGTCTCTGGGTCTCAGTGTCTCATTGTCTCTGGGCCTCTGGATCTCTGGGTCTCTGAGTCTCAATGTCTCTGTGTCTCAGTGTCTCACTCCCTCTGGGTCTCTGAGTCTCAATGTCTCAGTTTCTCAGGGTCTCAGGGTCTCAGGGCCTCTGGGTCTCAGTGTCTCAGTGTCTGACGTCCTCTGGGTCTCTGAGTCTCAATGTCTCAGTGTCTCAGGGCCTCTGGGTCATTAGTCTCAATGTCTCAGTGTCTCAGTGTCGCAAGGCCTCTGGGCCTGCTTGTCTCATGTCCTCTGAGTCTCTGGGTTTCTGAGTCTCAATGTCTCAGTGTCATAGGGTCTCAGGGTCTCAGGGCCTCTGGGTCTCAGTGTCTCAGGGTCTCAGGGCCTCTGGGTCTCTGGGTCTCTGGGTCTCAGTGTCTCAGGGTCTCAGGGCCTCTGGATCTCTGGGTCTCTGAGTCTCAATGTCTCAGTGTCTCAGTTTCTCAGGGTCTCAGGGCCTCTGGGTCTCAGGACCACTGGGTCTCAGGGTCTCCGTGTCTCATGGTCTCAGGGCCTCTGGGTCTCAATGTCTCAGTGTCTCAGGGCCTCTGGGTCTCTGAGTCTCAATGTCTCAGTATCTCAGTGTCTCATGGTCTCAGGACCTCTGGGTCTCTGGGTCTCTGAGTCTCAGTGTCTCAGGGCCTCTGGGTCTCTGTGTCTCAGGGTCTCAGGGCCTCTGGGTCTCTGTGTCTCAGGGTCTCAGGGCCTCTGGGTCTCTGTGTCTCTGAGTCTCAATGTCTCTGTGTCTCAGTGTCTCAGGGTCCCAGGGTCCCAGGACCTCTGGATCTCAGGGTGTCAGTGTATCAGGGTCTCAGGGCCTCTGCGTCTCTGGGTCTCAATGTCTCAGTGTCTCAGTGTCTCAGGGTCTCAGGGCCTCTGGGTCTCTGTGTCTCAGTGTCTCAGGGTCTCAGGGCCTCTGGGTGTCTGAGTCTCAATATCTCAGTGTCTTAGTGTCTCAGGGTCTCAGGGCCTTTGGATCTCTGTGTCTCAGGGCCTCTGGGTCTCTGTGTCTCTGTGTCTCAGTGTCTCAGGTTCTCAGTGCCTCTGGGTCTCTGAGTCTCAGTGTTTCAGCGTCTCAGGGTCTCAGGCCTCTGGGTCTTAGGGTCTCAGTGTCTCAGGGTCTCAGGGCCTCTGGGTCTTAGGGTCTCAGTGTCTCTGGGTCTCAGGGCCTCAGGGCATGTGGGTCTCAGGGTCTCAGTGTCTCAGGGCCTCTGGGTCACTGTGTCTCAGGCTCTCAGGGCCTCTGGATCTCTGTGTCTCTGAGTCTCAATGTCTCAGTGTCTTAGTGTCTCAGGATCTCAGGGCCTCATGCGTCTCAGGGTCTCTGTGTCTCACGGTCTCAGGGTCTCAGGTCCTCTGGATCTTGGGTCTCTGAGTCTCAATGTCTAAGTGTACCAGTGCCTCAGGGTCTCTGGGCCTGTGAGCCTCTGGGTCTCAGTGTCTCAGTGTCTCAGCGTCTCAGGGTCTCAGGGCCTGTGAGCCTCTGGGTCTCAGGGTCTCAGTGTCTCAGGGTCTCAGGGCCTCTGGGTCTCTGTGTCTCAGTGTCTTAGGTCCTCTGGGTCTCTGAGTCTCAATGTCACAGTTTCTAAGGGTCTCAGGGCCTCTGGGTCTCTGAGTCTCAATGTCTCAGTTTCTAAGGGTCTCAGGGCCTCTGGGTCTCTGGGTCTCTGAGTCTCAATGTCTCTGTGTCTCAGTGTCTCAGTGTCTCACGTCCTCTGGGTCTCTGGGTCTCTGAGTCGCAAAGTCTCAGTGTCTCAGGGTCTCAGGGTCACAGGGCCTCTGTGTCTCTGTGGCTCAGGGTCTCACGTCCTCTGGGTCTCTGGGAATCTTAGCCTCAATGTCTCAGTGTCTCAGAGTCTCAGGGCCTATGGGTCGCTGTGTCTCAGTGTCTCAGGGTCTCAGGGCATCTGGCTCTCTGTGTCTCAGGGACTCAAGGCCTCTGGGTCTCAGGGTCTCAGTGTCACAGGGTCTCAGGGCCACAGGATCTCATGGCCTCTGGGTCTCAGTGTCCCAGTGTCTCACGTCCTCTGGGTCTCTGGGTCTCTGAATCGCAAAGTCTCAGTGTCTCAGGTTCTCAGAGTCTCAGGGCCTCTGGGTTTCTGTGTCTCAGGGTCTCAGGGCCTCTGGGTCTGTGTGTCTCAGGGTCTCAGGGCATCTGGGTCTCTGGGTCTCAGTGTCTCAGGATCTCAGGGCCTCTGGGTCTCTGGGTCTCAGTGTCTCAGGGTCTCAGGGCCTCAGGGCATGTGGGTCTCAGGGTCTCAGTGTCTCAGGGACTCAGGGCCTCTGGGTCTATGCGTCTCAGTGTCTCGGTGTCTCTGGGTCTCTGAGTCTCAATGTCTCAGTATCTCATTGTCTCATGTTCTCAGCACCTTGGGGTCTCTGGGTCTCTGTGTCTCTGTGTCTCAGGGTCTCAGGGCCTCTGGGTCTCTGGGTCGCAGTGTCTCAGGGTCTCAGGGCCTCTGGGTCTCTGTGTCTCTGAGCCTCAATGTCTCAGTGTCTCAGTGTCTCAGGGTCCTAGGTTCTCAGGGCCACTGGGCCTCTGGGTCTCTGCGTCTCAATGTCTCAGTGTCTCAGGGTCCCAGTGTCTCAGGGCCTCTGGGTCTCAGGGTCTCAGTGTATCAGGGTCTCAGGGCCTCTGCGTCTCTGGTCTCAATGTCTCAGTGTCTCAGGGTCTCAGGGTCTCAGGGCCTCTGCGTCTCTGGTCTCAATGTCTCAGTGTCTCAGGGTCTCAGGGTCTCAGGGCCTCTGTGTCTCAGTGTCACAGGGTCTCAGGGCCTTTGAGTCACTGTGTCTCAGGGTCTCAGGCCCTCTCGGTCTCTAGGTCTCTGATTCTCAGTGTCTCAGTGTCTCAGGGTCTCAGGGCCTCTGTGTCTCAGTGTCTCAGTGTCTCAGGTCCTCTGGGTCTCTGAGTCTCAATGTCTCAATGTCTCAGGGTCTCAGTGTCTCAGGGCCTCTGGGTCTCTGGGACTCAATGTCTCAGTGTCTCAGTGTCTCTGGGTCTCAGGATCTCTGGTTCTCTGTGTCTCAGTGTCTCATGGTCGCTGGGTCACAAGGACTCAGCGTCTCAGTGTCTCAGGGTCTCAGAGTGTCAGGGTCTCTGGGTCTCAGCATCTCAGTATCTCAGGACCTCTGGGTTTCTGTGTCTCAGGGTCTCAGGACCTCTGGGTCACAGAGTCTCAGTGTCTCATGGTCTCAGGGCCTCTGGGTCTCAGGGTCTCAGTGTCTCAGGGACTCAGGGCCTCTGGGTCTATGCGTCTCAGTGTCTCAGTGTCTCGGTGTCTCTGGGTCTCTGAGTCTCAATGTCTCAGTGTCTCAGTATCTCAGTGTCTCATGTTCTCAGGACCTCTGGGTCTCTGGGTCTCTGAGTCTCAGTGTCTCAGGGCCTCTGTGTCTCTGTGTCTCTGTGTCTCAGGGTCTCAGGGCCCCTGGGTCTCTGGGTCGCAATGTCTCAGGGTCTCAGGGTCTCAGGGCCTCTGGGTCTCTGTGTCTCTGAGCCTCAATGTCTCAGTGTCTCAGTGTCTCAGGGTCCCAGGGTCTCAGGGCCACTGGGCCTCTGGGTCTCTGAGTCTGAATGTCGCAGTGTCTCAGTGTCTCAGGGTCCCAGTGTCTCAGGGCCTCTGGGTCTCAGGGTCTCAGGGTATCAGGGCCTCTGCGTCTCTGGGTCTCAATGTCTCAGTGTCTCAGGGTCTCAGTACCTCTGGGTCTCAGGGTCTCAGTTTACCAGGGTCTCAGGGCCTTTGCGTCTCTGGGTCTCAATCTCTCAGAGTCTCAGGGTCTCAGGGCCTCTGTGTCTCAGTGTCTCAGGGTCTCAGGGCCTTTGAGTCACTGTGTCTCAGGGTCTCAGGCCCTCTGGGTCTCTGGGTCTCTGAGTCTCAATGTCTCAGTGCCTCAGTGTCTCAGGGTCTCAGGTCCTCTGGGTCTCTGGGTCTCTGAGTCTCAATGTCTCAGGGTCTCAGTGTCTTAGGGTCTCAGGGCTTCTGGTTCTCTGTGTCTCAGTGTCTCAGGGTCTCTGGCTCTCAGGGGCTCAGCGTCTCAGTGTCTCAGGGTCTCAGGGTGACAGCGTCTCTGGGTCTCAGTATCTCAGGGCCTCTGGGTCTCTGTGTCTCAGGGTCTCAGGGTCTCAGGGCCTCTGTGTCTCAGTGTCTCAGGGCCTCATGCGTCTCTGGGTCTCAATGTCTCAGTGTCTCACTGTCTCAGTGACTCAGTGTCTCAGTGTCTCAGGGTCTCTGTGTCTCAGTGTCTCAGGGTCTCAGGTCCTCTGGGTCTCTGGGTCTCTGAGTCTCAATGTCTCAGTGTCTCAGGGTCTTAGGGTCTCAGGGCCTCTGGGTCTCGGTGTCTCAGGGTCTCAGGGCCTCTGTGTCTCAGTGTCTCAGTGTCTCACGTCCTCTGGGTCTCTCTGTCTCATGTCCTCTGGGCGTCTTGTTTTCTGAGTCTCAACGTCTCAGTGTCTCAGAGTCCCAGGGTCTCAGGGCATCTGGGTCTCAGGGTCTCAGTGTCACAGGGTCTCAGTGTCTCAGGGTCTCTCAGTCTCTGGGTCTCTCTGTCTCAGTGTCTCAGGGCCTCTGGGTCTCTGTGTCTCAGTGTCTCACGTCCTCTGGGTCTCTGGGTCTCTGAGTCTCAATGTCTCTGGGTCTCAGGGTCTCAGGGCCTCTGGGTCTCTGGGTCTCTGGGTCTCAATGTCTCAGTGTCTCAGGGTGTCTGGGTCTCCAGGTCTCAGGGCCTCTGGGTCTCCAGGTCTCAGGGTCTCTGGGTCTCTGTGTCTCAGGATATCAGGACCTCTGGGTCTCTGGGTCTCTGACTCTCAGTGTCTCAGTGCCTCAGGTTCTTAGGGCCTCTGGGTCTCTGGGACTCAATGTCTCAGGGTCTCAGGTCCTCTGGGTCTCTGGGTCTCTGAGTCTCAGTGCCTCAGTTTCTCAGGGTCTTAGGGGCTCAGGGCCTCTGGGTCTCTGCGTCTCAGCGTCTCAGGGCCTCTGGGTGTCTGTATCTCAGTGTCTCAGGGCCTCTCGGTCTCAGGGTCTCAGTGTCACAGGGTCTCAGGGTCTCAGGGCATCTGTGTCTCAGTGTCTCAGTGTCTCACGTCCTCTGGGTCTCTGGGTCTCTGAGCCTCAATGTCTCTGGGTCTCAGGGTCTCAGGGTCTCAGGGACTCTGGGTCTCTAAGTCTCGATGTCTCAGTGTCGCAGGGCCTCTGGGTCTCTCTGTCTCATGTCCTCTGGGTCTCTGGGTTTCTGAGTCTCAACGTCTCAGTGTCACAGGGTCTCAGGGTCTCAGGGCCTCTGGGTCTCAGGGTCTCCGGGTCTCTGTGTCTCAGGGTCTCTGGGTTTCTGTGTCTCAGGGTCTCAGGGCCTCTCGGTCTCAGTGTCTCAGTGTCTCACGTCCTCTGGGTCTCTGGGTCTCTGAGTCTCAATATCTCTGGGTCTCAGGGTCTCAGGGTCTCATGTCCTCTGGGTGTCTTGTTTTCTGAGTCTCAACGTGTCAGTGTCTCAGAGTCTCAGGGTCTCAGGGCATCTGGGTCTCCGTGTCTCAGGGTCTCAGGGCCTCTGGGTCTCAGGGTCTCAGTGTCACAGGGTCTCAGGGTCTCAGGGCCTTTGGGTCTCAGGGTCTCTCGGTCTCTGGGTCTCTGTGTCTCAGTGTCTCAGGGCCTCTGGGTTTCTGAGTCTCTGGGTCTCAGTGTCTCAGGGTCACAGGGCCTCTGGGTCTCTGTGTCTCAGGTTCTCAGTGTCTCAGGGGCTCAAGGCCTCTGGGTCTCAATGTCTCAGTGTCTCACGGTCTCAGGGCCTCTGGGCCTCTGGGCCTCAGGGTCTCTGGGTCTCAGGGTCTCAGGGTCTCAGGGCCTCTGGGTCTCTGTGTCTCACTGTCTCTGGGTCTCAGGGCCCCTGGGTCACTGTGTCTCAGGGTCTCAGGGCCGTTGGGTCTATGGGTCTCAGTGTCACAGGGTCTGCGGGTCTCAGGGCCTCTAGTTCTCAGGATGTCAGGGTCTCTGTGTCTCAGGGTCTTAGGGCCTCTGGGTCTTTGGGTCTCAGTGTCTCAGGGTCTCAGGGCCTCTGGGTCTCGGGGTCTCTGAGTCTCAATGTCTCAGTGTCTCAGGGTCTCAGGGCCTCTGTGTCTCTGTGTCGCTGTGTCTCAGGGTCTCAGGGCCTCTGTGTCTCTGTGTCGCTGTGTCTCACTGTCTAAGGGTCTCAGTGCCTCTGGGTCCCTAGATCTCTGAGTCTCAGTGTCTCAGTGACTCAGGGTCTCAGTGTCTCAGGGTCTCAGGGCCTCTGGGTGTCTGTGTCTAAGGGTCTCAGGGCCTCTGGGCCTCAGGGTCTCAGTGTCTCAGGGTCTCAGGGCCTCAGGGCATGTGGGTCTCAGGGTTTCATTGTCTCAGGGCCTCAGGGCGTCCGGGTCACTGTGTCTCAGGGTCTCAGGGTCTCAAGGCCTCTGGGTCTCTGAGTCTCAATGTCTCAGTGTCTCAGTGCCGCAGGGCCTCTGGGTCTCTGTGTCTCTGTGTCTCAGTGTCTCAGAGTCTCAGGGTCTCAGGGCCTCTGGGTCTCACGGTCTCAGTGTCACAGGGTCTCAGGGTCTCAGGGCCTTTGGGTCTCAGGGTCTCTGGGTCTCAGTGTCTCACGGTCTCAGGGCCTCTGGATCTCTGTGTCTCGGTGTCTCAGGGTCTCAGGACCTCTGGGTCTCAGGGTCTCTGGGTCTCAGTGTCTCAGGGTCTCTGGGTCTCTGTGTCTCAGTTTCTCAGTGCCTCAGGTTCTTAGGGCCTCTGGGTCTCTGGGACTCAATGTCTCACGGTCTCAGGACCTCTGGGTCTCTGGGTCTCTGAGTCTCAGTGTCTCAGTGCCTCAGGTTCTTAGGGCCTCTGGGTCTCTGGGACTCAATGTCTCAGGGTCTCAGGGCCTCTGGGTCTCAGGGATTCAGCGTCTCAATGTCTCAGGGTCTCAGGGTCTCTGGGTCTCAGTGACTCAGTGTCTCAGGTCCTCTGGGTCTCTGGGTCTCTGAGTCTCAGTGTCTCAGTGTCTCAGAGTCTCAGGGTCTCAGGGCATCTGGGTCTCTGTGTCTTATGGTCTCAGGGCCTCTGGGTCTCACGGTCTCAGTGTCACAGGGTCTCAGGGTCTCAGGGCCTCTGGGTCTCTGTGTCTCAGGGTCTCAGGGTCTCTGGGTCTCAGGGGCGCAGGGTCGCAGGGCCTCTGGGTCTCTGGGTCTCAGTGTCTCACGGCCTCAGGGCATCTGGGTCTCTGTGTCTCAGGTTCTCAGTGTCTCAGTGTCTCAGGGCCTCTGGATCTCTGTGTCTCAGTGTCTCAGGGTCTCAGGGTCTCAGGGCCTCATGCGTCTCTGGGTCTCAATGTCTCAATGTCTCAGTGTCTCAGGGTCTCAAGGCCTCTGAGTCTCTGTGTCTCAGGGTCTCAAGGTCTCAGGGCCTCGTGCGTCTCTGGGTCTCAATGTCTCAGTGTCTCAGTGCCGCAGGTTCTTAGGGCCTCTGGGTCTCTGGGACTCAATGTCTCAGGGTCTCAGGGCCTCTGGGTCTCAGGGACTCAGGGTCTCAGGGTCTCAATGTCTCAGGGTCTCAGGTTCTCTGGGTCTCAGTGGCTCAGTGTCTCAGGTCCTCTGGGTCTCTGGGTCTCAGGGTCTCTGGGTCTCAGGGTATCAGAGTCTTAGGGTCTCAGGGTCTCTGAGTCTCAATGTCTCAGTGTCTCAGTGTCGCAGGGCCTCTGGGCCTCTCTGTCTCATGTCCTCTGGGTATCTGGGTTTCTGAGTCTCAACGTCTCAGTGTCTCAGAGTCTCAGGGTCTCAGGGTCTCAGGGCCTCTGGGTCTCTGTGTCTCAGTGTCTCAGAGTCCCAGGGTCTCAGGGCATCTGGGTCTCTGTGTCTCAGGATCTCAGGGCCTCTCGGTCTCTGGGACTCACTGTCTCAGGGTCTCCGGGCCTCTGGGTCTCAGGGACTAAGTGTCTCAGGTCCTCTGGGTCTCTGGGCCTCAGGACCTCTGGGTCTCAGGGTCTCAGAGTCTCAGGGTCTCAGGGCCTGTGGGTCTCAGGGTCTCAGGGTCTCAGTGTCACAGGGTCTCAGGGACTCAGGGCCTGTGGGTCTCAGGGTCTCAGGGTCTCTGGGTCTCTGTGTCTCACGGTCTCATGGCCTCTGGGTCTCTGTGTCTCAGGTTCTCAGGGTCTCAGGGTGTCAGGGCCTCTGGATCTCTGTGTCTCAGTGTCTCAGAGTCTCAGGACCTCTGGGTCTCTGGGTCTCTGTGTCTCAGTGTCTCAGGGTCTCAGGGCCTCATGTGTCTCTGGGTCTCAATGTCTCCCTGTCTCAGTGACTCAGTGTCTCAGTGTCTCAGGGTCTCAGGGCCTCTGGATCTCTGGGTCTCTGAGTCTCAATGTCTCAGTGTCTCAGTGTCTCACGTCCTCTCGGTCTCTGGGTCTCTGAGTCTCAATGTCTCTGGGTCTCAGGGTCTCAGGGCCTCTGGGTCTCTGAGTCTCAATATCTCAGTTTTTCAGTGTCGCAGGGCCTCTGGGTCTCTCTGTCTCATGTCCTCTGGGTCTCTGGGTTTCTGAGTCTCAACGTCTCAGTGTCTCAGAGTCTCAGGGTCTCAGGGCCTCTGGGTCTCAGTGTCTCAGTGTCTCAGAGTCCCAGGGTCTCAGGGCATCTGGGTCTCAGGGTCTCAGTGTCACAGGGTCTCAGGGTCTCTGTGTCTCAGTGTCTCAGGGTCTCAGGACCTCTGGGTCTCTGGGTCTCTGAGTCTCAGTGACTCAGGGCCTCTGGGTCTCAGGGTCTCAGGGGCTCTGGTTCTCTGTGTCTCAGTGTCTCAGGGTCTCAGGACCTCTGGGTCTCTGGGTCTCTGAGTCTCAGTGTCTCTGTGTCTCAGGGCCTCAGGGCCTCATGCGTCTCTGGGTCTCTGGGTCTCAGTGTCTCAGTGTCTCAGTGTCTCAGGGTCTCAGGGCCTCTGGATCTCTGGGTCCCTGAGTCTAAATGTCTCAGTGTCTCAGGGTCTCAGGGCCTCTGTGTCTCAGTGTCTCAGTGTCTCACGTCCTCTGGATCTCTGGGACTCTGAGTCTCAATGTCTCTGGGTCTCAGGGTCTCAGGGCCTCTGGGTCTCTGGGTCTCAATGTCTCAGTGTCTCAGGGTGTCTGGGTCTCAGGGTCTCAGGGCCTCTGGGTCTCTGGGTCTCTGAGTCTCAGTGTCTCAGTGTCTCAGTGTCTCAGGGTCTCAGGGCCTCTGGGTCTCTGTGTCTCAGGGCCTCTGGGTCTCTGTGTCTCAGTGTCTCAGGGTCTCAGGACCTCTGGGTCTCAGGGCCTCTGGGTCTCTGTGTCTCAGTGTCTCAGGGTCTCAGGGCATCTGGCTCTCTGTGTCTCAGGGTCTCAGGGCCTCTGGGTCTCAGGGTCTCAGTATCACAGGGTCTCAGGGTCTCATGGCCTCTGGGTCTCAGGGTCTCAGGGTATCAGGGCCTCTGGGGCTCAGGGTCTCAGTGTCTCAGGGACTAAGGGCATCTGGGTCTGTGTGTCTCAGGGTGTCAGGGCCTCTGGGTCTCTGGGTCTCAGGGTCTCTGGGCCTCTGCGTCTCTGGGTCTCTTGGTCTCTGAGTCTCAATGTCTCAGTGTCTCAGTGTCAGGGCCTCTGTGTCTCAGTGTCTCAGTGTCTCAGGGTCTCAGGGCCTCTGGGTCTCTGTGTCTCAGGGTCTCGGGGCCTCTGGGTCTCAGTGTCTCAGTGTCTCAGGGTCTCAGGGCCTCTGGGTCTCTGGGTCTCTGAGTCTCAATGTCTCAGTGTCTCAGGGCCTCTGGGTCTCTGTGTCTCAGGGTCTCAGGGTCTCAGGGACTCAGCGTCTCAGTGTCTCAGGGTCTCTGGGTCTCAGTATCTCAGTATCTCAGGGCCTCTGGGTCTCAGCGTCTCAGTGTCTCAGGGTCTCTGGGTCTCAGTATCTCAGTATCTCAGGGCCTCTGGGTCTCAGTGTCTCAGGGTCTCAGGGCCTCAGTGTCTCAGGGTCACAGGGCCTCTGGGTCTCTGTGTCTCAGTGTCTCAGGGACTCAGGCCCTCTGGGTCTCTGTGCCTCTGAGTCTCAATGTCTCAGTGTGTCAGTGTCTCAGGGTCTCACGGCCCCTGTGTCTCTATGTCTCAGTGTCGCAGGGTCTCAGTGTCTCAGTGCCTCTGGGTCTCTGGGTCTCTGAGTCTCAATGTCTCAGTGTCTCAGGGTCTCAGGGCCTCTGGGTCTCAGTGGATCAGGGCCACTGGGTCTCAGTGTCTCAGTGTCTCAGCGTCTCAGGGTCTCAGGGCCTCTGAGTCTCAATATCTCAGTGTCTCAGTGTCTCAGCGTCTCAGGGTCTCAGGGCCTCTGGGTCTCAGAGTCTCAGTGTCAGAGGGTCTCAGGGCCTCTGGGTCTCTGTGTCTCAGTGACACTGGGTCTCAAGGCCTCCGGGTCTCTGTGTCTCAATGTCTCAGTGTCTCAGTGTCTCAGTGTCTCAGTGTGTCAGGGTCCCAGGGTCTCAGGGCCTCTGGGCCTCAGGATCTCTGAATCATAATGTCTCAGTGTCTCAGTGTCCCAGGTTCTCAGGACCTCTGGGTCTCAGTGTATCAGGGTCTCAGGGCCTCTGCGCCTCTGGGTCTCAATGTCTCAGTGTCTCAGGGTCTCAGGGTCTCAGGGCCTCAGGGCCTCTGTGTCTCAGGGTCTCAGCGCCTCTGGGTCTCTGTGTCTCTGATTCTCAATGTCTCAGTGTCTCAGTGTCTCTGGGTCCCAGGGCCTCAGGACCTCTGGGTCTCAGGGTCTCAGTTTATCAGAGTCTCAGGGCCTCTGCATCTCTGGGTCTCAATGTCTCAGTGTCTCAGGGTCTCTGGGCCTCTGGGTCTCTGTGTCTCAGTGTCTCAGGGACACAGGCCCTCTGGGTCTCTGGGTCTCTGAGTCTCAATGTCTCAGTGTCTCAGGGTCTCAGTGTCTCAGGGCCTCTGGGTCTCTGGGTCTCTGGGTCTCTCAGTCTCAATGCCTCAGTGTCTCAGGGTCTCAGGGCCACTGGGTTTCAGTGTCTCAGTGTCTCAGCGTCTCAGGGCCTCTGGGTCTCTGGGACTCAATGTCTCAGTGTCTCAGGGTCACAGGGTCTCCAGGTCTCAGGGCCTCTGGTTCTCTGTGTCTCAGTGTCTCAGGTTCTCAGAGTCTCAGGGCCTCTGGGTCTCTGTGTCTCTGTGTCTCAGGTTCTCTGAGTCTCAGGCCTCTGTGTCTCTGTCTCTCAGGGTCTCAGGTTCTCAGGGCCTCTGGGTCTCCGGGTCTCAGTGTCACAGGGTCTCAGGGTCTCAGGCCCTTTGGGTCTCAGGGTCTCAGTGACTCAGGGACTCAGGGGCTCTGGGTCTGTGTGTCTCAGGGTCTCAGGGCCTCTAGGTCTGTGTGTCTCAGGGCCTCTGGGTCTCAGGGTCTCAGTGTCACAGGGTCTCAGGGCCTGTGTGTCTCTGGATCTCTGAGTCTCAATGTCTCAGGGTCTCAGGGTCTCAGGGCCTCTGGGTCTCTGATCTCAATGTCTCAGTGTCTCAGTGTCGCAGGGCCTCTGGGTCTCTCTGTCTCATGTCCTCTGGGTCTCTGGGTTTCAGAGTCTCAATGTCTGAGTGTCTCAGGGTCTCAGTGTCTCAGGGCCTCTGGGTCTCTGGGTCTCTGAGTCTCAATGGCTCAGGGTCTCAGGGTCTCAGGGCCTCTGGGTCTCTGTGTCTCAGGGTCTCAGGACCTCTGGGTCTCAGGGTCTCAGTGTCTCATGGTCTCAGGGCATCTGGGTCTCTGGGTCTCAATGTCTCAGTGTCTCAGGGTCTCAGAGCCGCTGGGTCTACGCGTCTCTGGGTCTCAGTGTCTCAGTGTCTCGGGTTCTCTGGGTCTCTGAGTCTCAATGTCTCAGTATCTCAGTGTCTCAGGGTCTCAGGACCTCTGGGTCTCTGAGTCTCAGTGTCTCAGTGTTTCAGGGCCTCTGGGTTTCTGTGTCTCACTGTCTCAGGGCCTCTGGGTCTCTGGTTCGCAGTGTCCCAGGGTCTCAGGGCCTCTGGGTCTTGTGTCTCATTGTCTCAGGGCCTCTGGGTCTCTGTGTTTCTGAGTCTCAGTGTCTCAGTGTCTCAGGGTCCCAGAGTCTCAGGACCTCTGGGTCTCATGGTCTCAGTGTATCAAGGTCTCAGGGCCTCTGCGTCTCTGGGTCTCAATGTCACAGTGTCTCAGGGTCCCAGGGTCTCAGGACCTCTGGGTCTCTGTGTCTCTGAGTCTCAATGTCTCAGTGCCTCAGTGTCTCAGCGTCTCTGGGTCTCAGTGTCTCAGGGCCTCAGGGTCTCTGGGTCTCTGAGTCTCAGTGTCTCAGTGTCTCAGGGCCTCTGGGTTTCTGTGTCTCAGTGTCTCAGGGCTCTGGGTCTCTGGATCACAGTGTCTTAGGGTCTCAGAGCCTCTGGGTCTACGCGTCTCAGTGTCTCTGTGTCTCAGTGTCTCGGGTTCTCTGGGTCTCTGTGTCTCAGTGTCTCAGGGTCTCTGGATCACTGGTTCGCAGTGTCTCAGGGTCTCAGGTACTCAGGGCCTCTGGGTCTCTGTGTCTAATAGTCTCAGGGCCTCTGGGTCTCTGTGTTTCTGAGTCTCAGTGTCTCCGTGTCTCAGTGTCTCTGGGTCCCAGAGTCTCAGGACCTCTGGGCCTCAGGGTCTCAGTGTCTCAGGGTCTCAGGGCCTCTGTGTCTCAGTGTCTCAGGGTCCCAGGGTCTCAGGACCTCTGGGTCTCTGTGTCTCTGAGTCTCAAATGTCTCAGTGTCTCAGCGTCTCTGGGTCTCAGTGTCTCAGGGCCTCTGGGTCTCTGTGTCTCAGGGTCTCAGGACCTCTGGGTCTCAGGGTCTCAGTGTCT